>NW_026438088.1:0-369 GCF_001194135.2 Octopus bimaculoides
TGCTTCTTCATATTTATCCCATGGAAGGATTTAACAGTACCTTGCTCTGAGACGCCATCCCCTTTTCAGGGTTGTTTTAAATAATGTATTCACCACAATATTACGTTTGATCTGTTATTGGAACCAAGATGTGTAAGAGGGACGATGCAGTCGAATAGCTCTGCTTTAAAATCAAAATATAACAAATGGAAAGTAGATGATGTTCAATATCTTATGAAATGTATGAATATTAAATGCAAATATCTAATTTAAAAATAGGGTAAATTATATAAAAGGTAGCGAACTTAACCGAGAAGAGTCTACAAATAAAGAAGAAAAATATAGGGAGAAGAAAACAAGGAAACAAAAATCTACGACAGGCGATGGAGA
>NW_026438089.1:0-216 GCF_001194135.2 Octopus bimaculoides
ATATATATATGAGTGTGTATCTGTGTGTGTGGCAGGGGGCACCTATATCTATTTACAAAACCCATTCACATATATGTACGAAGGCATTCATATAAACATATCTACACTCATATACACACGTACATACATATATCAATACATCATATACATACATACATACCTGCATAAATATGTACATATACATATACATACACACACACACACACACACACACAC
>NW_026438091.1:0-3320 GCF_001194135.2 Octopus bimaculoides
CGAAGTGCTCCTGAAAGGCCCCACACATCTCCTCGGGTTCGTTTACCAATTCGCCCTGAAGGTTCGCCACAGTTCGAATAATGGAGTCATTACCCCGTTGAGCATCCACCACTCGGGCCCATCCAGCAGCTTTGATTCTTTTGCAACCCATTGCACATATTTTTACTCTGATAATACTTCCCATGTGTTGGCTTTCGAGGTGCTGGTTTAATTCCAGTCTCTTGGCCTTCACCTGGTCCGCATTACCATTCTCCATGGCTTTCTCTAGCTCCTTAACAAGACCATCGCCTATGCTACGTTCCTTCTTAGCTAAGCCTATACCACATCTAATCAACTCATATTTTATGGCTCGCTTAGGGGCATACAACCATTTACTATTAATGATGGTACCTGTTAAAGCCCTTTGAATTATTAACTTGATCCGCTTTCTGTACTCCTCAATTGCCAATAGGGACTTATTGAGTTTCCAGTAGCCAGATCCCTGTCTATACATCTTATCTATAGTCAGCTCGTTTGTGACCATCTTGTGTTCACTGTAGTTGACTGGGTAAAACTGTGGACACTTAACTATATCTTTATCTACTTTTCTTATCAATATCTTATCTAAAGACCTGGAAGACCCATCGCTACTTGACCAGGTCCAGTCTATACGGGTCAACCAGCTGAAAGTGACTGAGCAGATCCTGAAAGCCAGGATTCGCAGTTCTGTCTTTCCACGAGCCGACACAATTAACACGCACATTGTCCCTTGTGTTGAAGTTACCTAAGACGACTAAAGTATGCGACGTAGAAAGGAATTTCCCAAAGTCACGGAAATATTGACTCTGTAAACCAGTTGAATTGGGTGCATAAATTGCGACCAACCTCACTGTCTTACTACAACTGAATGTCAAATCCAGGACGACCAGCTTGCCTTCTAGATCAATAAAAACAGACTTTACCTCAGGAACCCAGTCTCTTTTTATTAAGACTTCGAGTTCCACATCCATTGCGTCAACCGCTGTCAATAATTCTTCCTCAGATGACGAATACTCAGACCCGCTAAAGTCTGAGTAAAAGGTATTCTTTTTATTTTTAGCCATACCAACTCTCAAAGAGAGGACATACGACTACACCGCTGCAAAGCAGCATGCAACAAATACAACAATCCCTTCTGAACGATATTTCACAAATAACACAAACCTTTACTGGCCAACTCACACTTCACGACGCTTAAACATCAAGACATGCACAAAGAGAAATATCTCTTTATTACCCACTAGGGGCTAAACAAAGAAGGGACAACACAATCTAATTGGGGTCAGATTAAAACATGAGGTTACATAAAATATGAAACAATTAAAAATTTGGATATAATGAAATCGGTGAAATCGGAAATCGAATGCTACGACATACAATGTACAAAACAACATAGAAAGATGAAGTGGGGGACTGGGTTACGCTCCGACTCCACAAGCTCCATCCCACCACTGGCACTTTTGAAGACACTTATGGCATATTCAATTGGAATCTTTCACTCGCAAGTCTCGAGCGACATACTTCCATCTTGATTGGAACACTTTCTCCGACAGACATTTCCTCTCCAGTCATATTTTTCTTTTCAAATGAAAAGAAAAATATCTCACCAGGTGATGGCTGGATATGAAAGTGCCCGTCTTGGCCCCTTTCATTCGAGTCTTCCACACTACCTCTTTCGCTACTGCTATTATAGTGAGGAAACATTTCTTACCTTTGTTTGATAACAAACTTGGCGGGTCAATTTTTATAATTGACTCAGCTGACAACTGTAATCTTCCTTCACTTGACACTAGGTGTTCCACGTAAACCCACATTTCAGAGACTCTTGAACACTGTACAATAGCATGCGGGGCGGTTTCCCTATCCCGCCCGCATCTTGGACAGGTCGGTGATGTCTGCATTCCATGTCTTGCAAGTTTATCGCGAACGGGTAAGGCTCCTCTGTAACATTACCAGGTCAAAGACATTTGGAAATTATCCAACGACTTCAACCTGAATGTACGAAAGAACAGGCTGTCGAGTTCAATAAATCCGAGACCCAGAGTCGTTCCCAGGCCATCGTCACATTCTGCCTCTACTAACCCTCTATAGAAGAATGCTGTAGAACCCCCGCTGCCGGCGTTGCCCGAGCGTCGGAATAACAGGAGGGCCTTACAACACTCCGTGTACCATAAACTCAACCTCGGACTGTGATAGCACCAAGCTTCCTTTGCACTCTACTGGCGAACTTGGGGAACATTTGTCTTGCCAACGGAGACCACAGCTGGTCACCATCCAGGAGTATCCAAAGATGCCTCAACCTCAACGCGTGCCTGCGCATCATCAACCAAGGCATCCCTAAACCTCCCTTTAACGGTTTCTGGCAACAGATAGAGCGTCTCACAAGTGGCTTTGAGCCCCTCCACAAAAAGTGAAAGAGCTGTCTTTCCAACTTGGTCAACTATGAATCAGGGCAAGGAACGACGGTCAGGCGATAGGTAATAACCGATGCGATGAACACATTGGCTACCTCCGCCCTCCCATTCAAGGACAGCCTTCGCCAAGACCAACTCTTGGCTATACCGGCCACCTTGCTCAAAACCTCTGCCCAGTTCTTCTCCACCTGGTGGTCTGGACCAAACCAAACTCCCAGCAACTTAACCGGTCCCTCCGTCCAGCATCCTACGACACTATCCGAAGGCATCGACTTGCTCCTCCAGGTGCCGAGTTGCAAGCCGACTGACTTATCCCGATTAATCTTTGCTCCTGCCACTGTCTCGTAATCCTCAATAACCTCGCCTACTTTACGCAGGCGTGTCATTGTGGTCACGCTGATGGTGATGTCGTCCGCATACACTGTAACAAACTCCCCCAAGACCGGCGCTCTTGGGATCTCTCTCAGCTTTATCAGCAGCGGCTCAAGAGCCACCATGTACAAAAGCGGAGAGAGTGGACACCTCTGACGAACCGAACGCTTGATGAAGAACGGCTTAGAAAGAAAACCGTTCACCCGAACTAGCGAGTCGATGTTGTGATACAATTGAATAATCCACCTGAGGAAACAGACGCGCAAGCCAAACCTCGCAAGAACACTCACCAGGTACCGATGGCCGACCCTATCGAAAGCGTTAGATGCACCAAAGCCCCCCCCCCTCTGCCAGTCTTAGTCCCAAACCTCTCTATGGTATAGCAGATAAGGTGGAGATTATCCTGAATGGTCCTGCCGGGGATGGCACAGGTCTCTGCCTCCCCAATCAAACCATCCGTGACACACGCCAACCTTTTCGCTAATACCTTGGCCAAAATCTTCACTTCTGTATTTA
>NW_026438092.1:0-256 GCF_001194135.2 Octopus bimaculoides
TATACACAGCCCAGAGGCTACAATATGTACAGGTGCTGCATTTTATGCACAGCCTGCATACATTAAGCTGCAGCGAGAAATACAGAATAACCATTGAAGAAGGAAAGAGAAAACACAAAGTTAAAAAATAAAAAAAGAAGCATAACAACAAAAAAATGGTAAAAAAAAAAATAGAAAAAAAAGAATCATTAAAACGCGACATTCGAACCTTTAGCGACAGCAGCTTCTTACTTTTCTCTGAAAGGTCATGAACCTC
>NW_026438093.1:0-776 GCF_001194135.2 Octopus bimaculoides
ATTGACGCTAAAAGCAAGCTGCTGAAAAATATTGCGGAAAATATTGTATTGAAAAATATTGGAGTGAGAAAGGAAGAAAGAAATGAAAACGTGAGAGAAAGAAAATCAACAATGATATAAAAATCAATTGAAACTATTAAAAAAGAAAATCATATCTTCATAGTTTCAATGCTGCATGTATTCAAATATTAAGTAGAAAAATGAAGCGATTGGCTTAGTTACAATAGTTAAAGAACTAGATAGACAACGTAAACATATGAAATATAAATATTTGAAGTTAAAGTAAGTTGGGCGTTGAGTCAGAAATACAAATATATCCGAATGATTATATATGCATAAAATCACACAGCGCTATATTTTACGTTATATTTATAAGAGCAACGGAAGCAGCGACGTGACAGCATCGTTAGTCTAGTCCACCAGACAAACTGCTTAGCTGAATTTCGTCCGTCTGTACGTTTTGAGTTCAAATTCCGCCGAGATCGTCTTTGCCTGTCATTCATCCGAGGTCTATGAAATAAGTTCCTGCCAAGTACTGGGGTCATCAACTAGACCCTTCCTTCCAAATTTCAGGCCTTGTGCCTATAGTAGAAACGAAATTCATAAGAGTGACGAAAGCATCGAACTGGCACAATTGTTAGCACACCAGGCCAACAGCTTAGCGGCATTTCGTCCAGTTTTTATTCTCTGTGTCTTTCATCCTTCCGGAGTCGATAAAATAAGCGCCAGCTGAGCACTGGGATCGATATTATCGACTTACACTCTCTAACGAATAT
>NW_026438094.1:0-303 GCF_001194135.2 Octopus bimaculoides
CATTCCGTACAAGGGATCAAAAGGTCATGTTGACTCTATGGAAGACATTTTGTTCTGAGCCGCCCAATGTTAAGTGGACAGCAGAACTCGAGGCAATTCTGAGACACTATACAAAAAAGATCGCCACAGTCCAACAGATGAACTACAGGGAGCGACTGAAGGCACTAGGTCTCTACTCTCTGGAGCCCAGGCGGGAGAGATATGTAATAATATACATAAGGAAAATACTGGAAGGACAGGTGCCAAAAAAAAAGCATCAAGTACTACAGGAATGCCTGCACGGGTCGCCACTGCATGGTGCCA
>NW_026438095.1:0-437 GCF_001194135.2 Octopus bimaculoides
GTGTGTGTGTCTGTATACATATTTCTATATGTTTCGGCCCTGAGGCTGTGGCCATACTTGGGCACCGCCAGTATTTATATATATATATAACTACAGATGGTTGATATGTCAATCCACTACAGCTGTTTCCAACGAGTTTTCAGTTGATGAATGGAAAAATTACATCATTAGAAAAAAAACGTTTTCATCAGGTGAATTCATAAAAAAAAAAAGAAACGCAACATGTAATTTTTCAGCCAAACCTGCTGCCTTTCTGTATAAGTGCTGATTCTCTCGCATCCTGATCTTATTTAAACACACACACACACACACACATATATGAGTTCAGCAAAAATTTAGATTGAGATGAATATGGTACTTAAGTTGAGGCACTAGAATTTAGCATGATATTATCCATACAATTTCAAAATAAGGTGATTAGAATCAAAATAAGCAAC
>NW_026438096.1:0-303 GCF_001194135.2 Octopus bimaculoides
ATATATATGTATGTATGTATCTATATGCGTATATATGTATATACATATATGTGTTTAGCGCTAAGAGCATCATCCGAGCATGATCATTGCCAGGGCCGCTGACTGGCCCATGTGCTGGTGGTACGTGGAAAACAACATTTGAGCAAGGGCGTTGCCAGTGCCACTGGACTGGCTACTGTGCAAGTGACATGTAAAAACACCATTTGAGCATGGCCATTGCCAGTACCGCCTGACTGGCACTCGTGCAGTTGATACGTAAAAGCACCCACTACACTCTAGGAGTGGTTGGCATTAGGAAGGGCA
>NW_026438097.1:0-294 GCF_001194135.2 Octopus bimaculoides
ATTAATATATGTATATATATATATATATTAATAGATTTCAGGGGAGTAAAAAATTATTTAGAAATGCTTTTTACCATCAGTGGCCTAGCGTGTAGAAAAACTAGTCAATAGACTATATATTGTTCATTACAAATACAGCGTACATTTAAACACCTAAGGCTATAATAGGACATCTAACCCGCTGGAAGGAGTAGTTAAAATCCAAACCAATATTTGAGGGGCAATTTCGAAAGGGAATGAAAATTAAAAACATTTACCATCTATTTCCTGGACCATGGTTTCAAGCTATCTTCA
>NW_026438098.1:0-632 GCF_001194135.2 Octopus bimaculoides
TTTCCTCAGTCGAGTACCAGATTATCTTCGCAATTTCGGTTGATTATATTCAAGATGGCTCCAATCTGGCCAGCCCCAGGGAAAATCTAAGATATGAGCATTAGATTCCTTGGGAAAAAGCAGCGAATGTGTACAAAACAAGGACGGAAAAAAACGAACAATGTTACACAAATACCATAAAAATAACAGGACAGAACAAAAGGTGTCTTTCGACTAAGGACGAATTAAATTAAGCTAATGTGTGTGGAAATAAAGCCTTACGGCAGGGATACAATGTTTCACAGGCACAGGGAGGAATATCGATGTGGCACGCACAATGGCCGACCAAGAAAGAAAGATCAGTCTTGGCCGAACGCCGGTCACGTGCGAAGAGAAGAGAGAGAAGTAGAGGCAGAGGGCCAAAAGAATTAAGGAGGGGCGAAAAAAATGACAGGGACACAGTGAAGTGAAAAGTGAAGGGAAAGTGACCAAGAAGAGAAAGCAAGGAAATGTGAGAGAGGGGGAACGAAAGAACGAAGAGTGGTATGAACGAATAAGGGTGAAAAGGCTGATAGACAGAAATAGAGTCATACAAGATTTAGAAAAATGGGAGGGATAACTTCCCTTGGCAAAAATAGACAGGACACAGATAT
>NW_026438099.1:0-240 GCF_001194135.2 Octopus bimaculoides
ATATATATATATATATATATATATGCATATATACTAGCAGAGATGCCCGGTGTTGCTTGGGATTAAAATGGCATAGGTTTTAATTGTCTCACTTGTTTCAGTCATTTGACTGCGGCCATGCTTGGGCACTGCCTTTGGTCGAACAAATTGGCCCCACGATTTATTCTATGTAAACCTAGTACTGATTCCATCGGTGATTTTACCGAACTGCTAAGTTATGGGAACATAAGCACAGCAACA
>NW_026438100.1:0-487 GCF_001194135.2 Octopus bimaculoides
TAATAATAATAATAATAATAATAATAATAATAAAAATAATAATAATATCGGTTAAGAAAACCGTTCGGTTTTCTTAACCGATATTGTGTGCAGTGTCAATATGTTTCATGTCATTACAACCAGTTTATACACATGTAATTTAAGGACAACTATTAATGTTGTCTGTTGTTTGCTGTCTGCTATGAATTAATCAAACTGGACCCTGAAGAGATACAATATCTCATTTCTTATCACAGATAAGAGAGAGTCGGGATATTGCATCGAAATGTACATAGGTCATTAAACAAGTTTTTACGATCGATCGCGTTATAGCTCTTATTTAAATTGATATGCACACAAAATTGTATGATAAACAACCTTTCATATGAGAATTTTGCTACGTTGATAACAGGTACAATATTTTCACCAAATATTTGGTAGAGATCTAAAAATACAAGTATATATATATATATTTAATTATATGCATTTATTTTATCCTAATAAATAA
>NW_026438101.1:0-520 GCF_001194135.2 Octopus bimaculoides
CACACACACACACACACACACACACACACACACACACACTTATATAAATATATATATATCCACACCATATTTAGTTACTTATATATTTATCTAATGGCTCGTCCGTAGATAAATATATTATTACTTCATAGATTTCTACAAAATATTTTTCTTACATGTAAAATTAATGATAGGATGTATCACTATTGAAATACCTTGAAACTGAATATAAACAGCAAGATTTCTAATTTAAGCAGTCCAAACTAATACAAAATGTTGGTGCCGATTTTCATCAAGTGGATTGCAAATTCCTTAAGTAACAGGGCTTGCAAATATTCTGAATACTGAATGTAAATTTCAGTTTTCATAATGTGTTTTTAATATTATTGGAATTTTATTAGTATTATTATAATCATGTTAGCAAACTACCATCATTTCATACATAAAAATTGTGAACACATACACACTCGATATTTATAAATATATACACACAGCAATTGTATTACATGCATATATATATATATATATATATATATATATA
>NW_026438102.1:0-369 GCF_001194135.2 Octopus bimaculoides
CCTTTAGTCGAGCAAATCGATCCCAGGACTTATTCTTTGTAAGCCTAGTAGTTTACGGGGACGTAAACGCACCAGCATCGGTTGTTAAGCAATGCTGGAGGGGAGGACAAACACACACACACAAACATATATACACATACATATATATATGTGTGTGTGTGTGTGTGTGTGTGTATACACGACGGGATTCTTTCAATTTCCGTCTACCAAATCCACTCACAGGGCTTTGGTCGGGCCGAGTCTATAGAAGAAGTCACTTGCTCAAGGCGCCACGCAGTGGGACTGAACCCAGAGCCATGTGGTTGGTAAGCAGGTTACTTACAACACACACACGCACGCACACCCACACACCCATTCATACATATATAT
>NW_026438103.1:0-546 GCF_001194135.2 Octopus bimaculoides
TACTACTACTACTACTACTACTACTACTACTACTACTACTACTAAATGCACCTCCATCATCATCACCAAGGTCAACTCCCCCACCGCTATTTCTATGAGGTTCTGAAACTGTTTTTGCCCACCACACACGCTCTCGTACGCTTGGCATCTTTTTCTTTCTGCCATATTTTATTCTGCCAGCATACAGAAAAACTGGGAGAAATACAAGTTCACCATATTCGTACTGCTTTCCTCATATCATGTTTATTTTGTGTTTTTTTTTTTTTATTTAATTTCATATACATTATTGAAACATAAACCAGATTTTAAAAAGAGAAATTTTACATTTTAGTTTCGCATTTACTTTAGATAGACCGACATACTAATAGACAGATATATAGATAGATACATACATACATTCATACACACATACATACATACATACAGACAGACAGACAGACAGACAGACATACAGAGATAGATAGATTGGTAGATAGACAGACAGGTAGGTAGGTAGGTAGGTAGGTATGTAGATACATACATACATACATACATACATACATACAT
>NW_026438104.1:0-346 GCF_001194135.2 Octopus bimaculoides
TGAACAAGGAAAGAAGAAGAAAGAAAATGAGAAGATATTGAGAGAGAAAAAAGAGGGAGAGAACGAAAGCCAGTGAGAAAAAGGAGGGAAAATATAGAAAGAAAGCAAGAGATGAAGGCAGGAGGACGGTAAGACAGTTAGCAGACGATAGACTCATACATTCCTAACAAGGTCGACTCGCTTCTGAAATCTGCTTAAGATTTTCTACCTAATTGTATCAGTTGTCAAGAGGATAAATATTTATGTGTTTGCATTGAGTCTGAAAATAAATATTCACACAGACACACGAATACAAGCTGGTCCCAGCTATACAGACCCACAGTCAGATACACACATATATATACAC
>NW_026438105.1:0-586 GCF_001194135.2 Octopus bimaculoides
AGTATAAAGGAAATTGGAATAGAATGCCCAGTAGAACTGTTACAAAAGATTTGCTTCCTTGGCACAGCCACAATAATCAGGAAAGTATTAGATAGTTGAAAAGAATGAATAGCATGGCACTGTAGGCTGCAGGTAGTAAGCCCGCTACGCATACAAGACTCCAGGAGCTCCAACAAAACTTGTGATAAAGAGAAAATAATAATAATAATAATAATAATAATAATAATAATAATAATATTTCTTTTTAAGGGTAAATCCAAATTAAATAACAACTGATTCTGTTGGGAGGGCATTCAGTGTGATAAGCTCACATGTTTTAATGTTATTAATCCTCTTCAGCGAAAGCATATATATATCTATTAAACTGTTCTGATTTCAAGATGAAAGCAATGAGCATGTTTTTCATTTACACTTATCATCTTCTGTGCATGCATATACATCATACAACATAGTTTAGAAGACAGCAACTATCATTAACTCTGTTATTAACGTATTTCTGTTAAAATGCATTGCTTTTTTTTTATTCAGTAAAATAACTTCCACTATAGCCTCTGGCCAACCAAAGCCTTGTGAGTGGATTTGGTAG
>NW_026438106.1:0-224 GCF_001194135.2 Octopus bimaculoides
AAAATAGTAATAGAAGATATAAATGACCATGAACCAGAGTTTCCTAAAAAACAAATCACTCTACAATTTAGGGAAGGTGATGGGAGAGGAATGAAAAAATCAATCCCAAATGCCATAGACAAGGATATCAGTTACCAAAATTCTTTCATTGAATACAAACTTAAAAAGTCTGACGATTCATTTTCCCTGTCAGTTTCTAAAAGAGCTGATGGTATTTCATCATT
>NW_026438107.1:0-636 GCF_001194135.2 Octopus bimaculoides
GACACCTTAGTGCAGGCTCTGGGTGATATTGAACCCTGCCCACAATGTTATTGGTGTTTACATATGCCTTTACCCACAAGACCACCAAGACACCAACAGAAATGTAATTAAAAAATGACATATTTAAACCTATCTTGGCTGAAGATCAATATAAAGGGTTGCCAATTTACATTAATAAAAAAATAATAAAATAATTTCAAACTGGGTAGGAATTGAAACCTAGACCACCATGTAACAGACAAAGTGACTTTTACCAACAATTTTAATCTAAATTTTCCTTGACACTAAAAAACTTGTTTTTAAAAATCATTTTTTAAAATTTTGACTTCAAAAAACTATTGGTGATTTCAGGCTTATTTCTTAGCACAATTTATGAACTTTGTAACATTTTCGTTTTTTAGTGTCAAAGGAAACCACTCTCATTACTCAATGTTAAAACTGTTGGTAAAAAACTTGTTTTTAAAAATACTTCTTAAAACCATTGTTTAAAAGACATTTTCTATTACTTCCGGTCTTGTATGCGTTTATGTATAGACGTGTGAAAATGTTATGGGTGTACGTATGTCTATACATGCATACATATGTGATTCTTCTAATCTTTTACTTGTTTCACTCATTTGACTGTGGCCATGCCGG
>NW_026438108.1:0-572 GCF_001194135.2 Octopus bimaculoides
CAAACTTTTAGTCGACCACATGTTATGGTAAAGGGACTTGCTCAACATGGCGCCCTGTGGGATCGAACACGGAACCTTCGGAATTGCGAAGCAAGCGTTTAATCTTTCAGCTATTGTTACTACATCCATCCATCCATATATATGTATATATATACACACACACACAATACGTGACCATACGTATAGAGACACAGGCGTAAACATACATACATACACGCGCACATACGTATACATACACGCCCTCAGCAAAAACCCATCAAACCTACATACACATATATATAATATACATCCACATACATATAAATACATCACATACACACGCACATATACGTACAAATATATATATATATGACACCAGGTTCAACCACTTTTTCTCCTTCCACGCTCCCTCTACTACTACTACTACTCCCACTACTACTACTACCAACACGGTTCACCGTCCTCCTCTCCTTCTTTCTTCATCTGTCTTCTTATCTCGCTTTTCAGGACACCTGTATCATTTGTACTTTTGTAAATACTTACACATACATACATACATACATACATACGTACGTACATACATACGTACGTAC
>NW_026438109.1:0-400 GCF_001194135.2 Octopus bimaculoides
TAAAATGCACATGTACATTATCAAAAATACACATAGATTCAATAAAACACGCACATGCACTAATATATATACGAATATACACACACGCAAGCATATATATATATATATATATATATATATATATTCACAATCACACAAACGCATACAGACATACACACACATATGCGAGCAAATACATACACATACACACATGTACGCAGACGTGTACAGAGACATAAAGACACGCATTCATATACGCACATATACATATGCGTCCGAAAATATATATGTATGTGTATATGTATATATACATACAAATGCTTATCTTTATGCATATACATGCATTTATGAATACGTATACGTATGCATATATATGCATCTATATATACACACACACATATATACGTATATATATATTATA
>NW_026438110.1:0-373 GCF_001194135.2 Octopus bimaculoides
CTCTGAGATTCATTAGTAAAGTCTTCCTGTCTGTATAAATGTATTTGCTTTGCCAAATAAATTGCACATCATATTTAAGGCTCTGATGAGGCTATAAGATGTTACTCAGGCATTCAACTATGAGTGCACCACATTCTATAGCAGAAACAGTTGTAAGCTAATGAAGTTCGCAAGATCATTGTTTATTCCTTTGTCACCTTATTTTCTTAATACCAAAACACATGCCTGAGGCATGTGGCTTCTTCTCTGAAGTCCTACTGTGCAGCTCAAGTTTAACACTATACATTAGATAATGTAGTCCTGGATACACTATGCCTGAATAAAAGATGGGATGGTTGCAGATGCAATCTTCAAACGGTTTAAATGCACAAGT
>NW_026438111.1:0-346 GCF_001194135.2 Octopus bimaculoides
ATATACAAATATATATATACATACATACGTGTATATATATATGTATCTATACAGACATATATATACCTACATATATATACCTATATATAAACATATATATATATATATATTTATATATACATATATACACATATAAATACATATATATACATACATATACATACACATGTATATATACCTACATGCATACATATATTATAAACATACATAAACAGTCTCACACACACTTACACACACTCACATACACTCACACACACGCACGCACACACACACACAGATATATACGCACTTATAATCAAAATTAAGCATTTGCACTGATACATACAAACACATAAGGCATATATAT
>NW_026438112.1:0-201 GCF_001194135.2 Octopus bimaculoides
ATATATATATATATATATATATATGCATATCTTTCATATATACACACACATTCACTCTTATATGGACTCATCCATATATGCATAATTGCACATACACAAACATACATGAGACATCATGTTGTACTTCACCACATCTTAAGATCATTTATATCAACGAAACGTACTTCTTATGATATGCGTACATTTCAGAGCATTATTCTT
>NW_026438113.1:0-452 GCF_001194135.2 Octopus bimaculoides
TATATATGTATGTATTTATATATATATATGTATGTATGTATGTATGTATAATATGTATATATAGACTATCAGAATAAGATTTCCTACAAATTTAGTTAGCTCTTAACATTGATAATTAAGTAATAATTATACATTCTACGCATATTTTGATGTTGTATTCATTACTAAAATGAAGCACTGCATAATATTGTTACTCTACAGAAAAGAAAAGAAATATGTGTGTTTCAATATATATAAGTATATATACCTTACAAATGCAATCGGTTAGCGGAACAGTCGAAATATGCAAGTCTTTTCTGAAGTTGAAAACGTGACATTCTAATTCCAAGGATGGATATTCGTATATTTGTTAGAAACTAGCTTCTGCCTTGCAGGAAGATTCCAGACATTCGAAAACAGAAGACATACTTACGTACATACATACATACATACATACATACATACATACATAC
>NW_026438114.1:0-202 GCF_001194135.2 Octopus bimaculoides
TTTCGAATTTTCTATGAGGAAACTCCCAAATTGATTCATTACACCCCTCGTCAGTCCATCCTGTTGTCTGAAAGTGAAAATGAATGGCTTGTGTGTTTGTGTGTACGACTGCGAATGAACAGAGAAAATATGCTAGAAATAACAGTCAAATCATCTCACAAAACTGCGATAACATAATGAAAGAAATATGTAATCAATCTAC
>NW_026438115.1:0-207 GCF_001194135.2 Octopus bimaculoides
CAAGCAAAGCACTATACGTCCTACATGCAAACAAGCAAAGCACTATACGCTCCCCCAACTGAAAGTAAAGAAGGCGATAGAAATGATGT
Source organism: Octopus bimaculoides (assembly GCF_001194135.2). Taxonomy (NCBI): domain Eukaryota; kingdom Metazoa; phylum Mollusca; class Cephalopoda; order Octopoda; family Octopodidae; genus Octopus; species Octopus bimaculoides. Next base: position 90 of record NW_026438115.1, read on the forward strand.
TCAGAGACATACATACATATATACTTGCAAACATACATGCATGCATATATACACTCATTCATACATGCATACATACACACATACATACATACATACAAACATACATGCATGCATACAT
>NW_026438116.1:0-290 GCF_001194135.2 Octopus bimaculoides
CCACTCGGTTCTTTGATGTGTAGAAGAATATTTTGTTGCATAAAATTTCAATGTAGCTACGATGCAGAATGGTAGTAAATTCCTTGAAAGCTGTGCCTGCAATATGATTTGTATTGATTGTTTAATTATAATTTATATCAGTTCAATGTACCAGTGTGGTGGTATTTAGAATATAGTTTCTATTTCGCGTTAAATCATTCCATTTGGTGCATTTAAAATGTGGCCAAAACCGAGGATCCAATTTCAGGAAGTATTTGTTCACTGACAAATGTCGGTGGAGAGAATCGGTG
>NW_026438117.1:0-229 GCF_001194135.2 Octopus bimaculoides
TTACTAGCACATACATATATAACTATATATACATACAGCTACACAAATACATACATATATATATATACACACATACATGCTCACAAACACGCACACACATACATATATATAAGCATCTTCGTATGCACATACATCCATCCCTATATAAATACGCATACATAACATAGATACATACACAAACACACATACATTCATAAGTTCATACATAGGTATACGTACATACAGTCGT
>NW_026438118.1:0-386 GCF_001194135.2 Octopus bimaculoides
GGCTGTCATTCTTATTTGTTTCTGTTACAACTAATACAAAGACGAGGATTATAAGTCCGCAGCCTTCGCCAGTCTTTCCTGGTATCGATAGTCTTTCCTATTGTCCGCTCGTCTTTCCGAGCAGTCCTCTTGTCTTTCCAAGATGCCTAACCGTCTTTCCGGTTTGTCAGTGGCTACCTAACACAAGGTCTTATATGTGTCTTGCAAACAACTTGCACATGCAAGTCATGTTGATTCTATGGAAGACATTTGTTCTGAGCCGCCTAGACTATTGCTCTCAGTTGTGGTCACCACACAGTGTTAAGCGGACAGCAGAACTCGAAGCAATTCAGCGCCACTGGTGTATAAGAGAATTTGACACAGCTGCCCTAAACTGCGTCTCATTA
>NW_026438119.1:0-655 GCF_001194135.2 Octopus bimaculoides
TACTTACATCTACCTGTATATATAGATGCATATCTGGGTACAGGACATTTGTAAACAAAGTGTAGACAAAATGATAAGCGAGTACAGAAAACACACAGGCCACATAGAGAATATCTCCTTCATCAGCTGCCCCCATTCTAACACAGGCATTTCGAAGAGTAGGGCAGGACACATTGTTAAAACGGCTCTTCCCACGGACCACAAATTAAATTTAAATTAAAATTAATTCAAATTAAATTTGTAACATGGACAAATGTAGTGGCGGACAAAACAAAACAGGAAAACGAAACAGAGAGAACAAACAAGAAGGCTATACGGCCAGATGTGAAAAAAATATATGTGCTGAACACTGAAGCAACGAACTGGAAAGGAGACGAAGAATTGTTCATGCTAGCTTTGTGAAAGCGAAGATATAAAAGAAGGATAAGTAGTCAGACATGTGACCAGGGAAGGGTAGGAGAAAGAGTGGTAGAGGGAGAAGAAAGGGGAGGAAGTAGAAGATAGGTGAGCAAAGAGAGACAGAGAGAAAGAAAGAGATATAGTAGAGAAGGGGAGAGGCAGAGAACAGCAGATGGAAGAACGAGAGGGGGAGAGAAAGATATATATTTATATATATAACAATTAGAAAATGGAGGATAATATGCTGAACCCAACT
>NW_026438120.1:0-111 GCF_001194135.2 Octopus bimaculoides
TATATACATGCATACATATATATACAAACATATATACATACATATATATATATACACAAACATATATACATACATATATATATATACATGCATACATATATATACATACAT
>NW_026438120.1:243-357 GCF_001194135.2 Octopus bimaculoides
ATACATATATATGTACATACACATATATACACACATACATACATATATATATCATATATATATACACACACACATATATATATACATATCATATATATATATACATATATATAT
>NW_026438121.1:0-127 GCF_001194135.2 Octopus bimaculoides
TATGTATGTATGTGTGTATGTGTGTATGTATGTGTGTGTATGTATGTATGTATGTGTGTATGTGTATGTGTGTGTGAGTGTATGTATGTATGTATGTGTGTGTGTGTGTATGTATGTATGTATGTGT
>NW_026438121.1:228-342 GCF_001194135.2 Octopus bimaculoides
GCATGTATGTATGTGTGTATGTATGTATGTATGCGTGTATGTATGTATGTGTGTATGTGTGTGAGTGTATGTATGTATGTGTGTGTGTATGTATGTATGTATGTGTGTATGTAT
>NW_026438122.1:0-135 GCF_001194135.2 Octopus bimaculoides
CACACACAAACATACACACAACGCTAACACGCACACACATACACACATACACAATGACACGGACACTCACACATATATATATCTGTGGAGTGTTTGTGTGTGTGTGTGTGTGTGTGTGTGTGTGTGTGTGTGTTT
>NW_026438123.1:0-296 GCF_001194135.2 Octopus bimaculoides
CAACACGGCGGTGCATCAGCATGGCCGCAGCTCTAAGCTGAAACTATAAAGAACAAACAACATATGCATATATATGTACATGTATGTACATACCTTCATCTACATGTACATATAGATACAGATCTGGGTATATGACGTTGCGAAAAGACATGGACAAAATGATAAACAAGGTACAAAAAACACGCAGGCCACATAGAGAACATTTCCTTCATCAGCTGCCACCATAAAAACACACTGGCATTTCGAATATATATATATATATATTTATATATATATATATATTTATATATATACAT
>NW_026438125.1:0-310 GCF_001194135.2 Octopus bimaculoides
AATGATCTCGCTCGAATGTCTTTACACGTGCCATCCGGCACAAGTGCCATGACAGTAGAAATGTGGAAGGATTATGAAAGGGTCATGCCAGTATGAAAGATGAAAGTTAATTAAAAAAAGAGCAAACAAATCTACTTCGGATTGCGACTATTGCTTGAGAAATTGAAGGCTAAATGAGAAAAAAGACACCATGATCCCAACAGGAGCGACTTTGAAAATAGAACTTTACACTCAGGTCTAAAACCCAGGGTAAAGAATAACCATCATCATCATGGTTTAACGTCCGCTTTCCATGCTAGCATGGGTTGGA
>NW_026438126.1:0-381 GCF_001194135.2 Octopus bimaculoides
AACATAAAAGTGACATCAAGAGTCGACGCGCGAAAATGCGAAGATCTACAGAATTAAAATCATGGAATAATTTCATTGTTTAATACTTACGGAAATGTTTCATAAAAGATAGTATAGTTATAAGTGTACGTTTGGCAGTTGAGAAATACTTCGTAAGTATTATAAATGTATTATCAGCTGATTAATAGAAATTAATTCACAGGATATCAACATTTAGTAGGGAGTACGTCCAATGCGCATGCGTATCTCCACACTGAAATCTTTAAAGCAGATAACCCTTGCTTTAGTTTATTGCAGCTGATTTGACTACGTTGAACCTCTTATTGGATGTCGTTATAGGTCGCTGCTGGCTACGGCCTTCCAGTCGTCTTTATTGGGCGA
>NW_026438127.1:0-1217 GCF_001194135.2 Octopus bimaculoides
TTATGGATATTGAGTTCTAACACCAGATAAGTGACAGATTTTTTTAAAATTAAGTAAGTTCTGGGTTCTATCTATTCGACTAAACCATCGTCCACATGATCCAAGGATCGTGTGGACGCTGGGGTATGCGATAGAATTTATTCTTAAAATCTAAGTGCAATAAAATTACTTTAATTCATTGCACAAAATACTTTTAACAGTTTTTATCAAATACCTAATAAATATAGAATTGTAATTATTTAATAATATTTAATTATAAAAATATGGGTTTTTGTTAAACATCGAATCGTAATGGGGGTCGTTCCGAGTGAAACAAGAATCATGGCGGTCTATAGGAAAAAAAAATGATTGAGAACCACTGGTGTAGAATTTTCATGGCAGTACTCAAGCATGGCCGCAGTTAAATGACCGAAACAACAACAACAACAGCGGTATTTATGATGATGACCTTGATGCTCAGTGATCACAGCGATTTTTGTAGTGGATAGAAATAATGCAGCGTATTACTGGTACATATTTCAGTGAAACACTAAGATCAAAGGAAAGTATATAAAATGTCCATTAAATTTTTTTCAATAACAAAACGAGAGAGAGAGAGATAGGGAGAGAGAAGGAGAGATAATAGATAGATAGCGAGAGAGAGAGAGAGGGAGAGAGACTAGAGAGAGAGAGAGAGAGAGGAAGAGAGAGAGAGAGAGGGAGAGAGAGAGAGAGAGAGAGAGAGAGAGAGAGAGAGAGAGAGGATTGGAGCGTCGCAGAGTGAATTCGTTTACTAAGTTGCTGGCCGTGACGGTTTCGAAAGTTCAAAGGAAATTTAATGAAGTAAAATTTCTTTGATGTCAAAGAAAAACAGCGTAAAACAAAATTCTTTTATTTGTTTTATTTGTTTTATTCATTGGACTGCGGCCATGCTGGAGTATTATTGCTTTGAAGGGGTTTTTGGGGTCGATCGTATCGACTCCGCTACTTGTTTTTAATTGAGGGACTTATCTTGTCGATCTCTGTTTGTAAAACAGCTAAGTGACAGGGAATAAAAAAAATACAGAGCCACAGAGGGCCGCTTTACAATCGTTGACAACGCAGGGACAGACAGACAGACAGACAGACAGACAGACCGACAAATACACTTACATATACCCATAAGTATGTGTGTGTATGTTTATATACGCATACATACACACACACATACATTCATGCACGCACACACACACACACAC
>NW_026438128.1:0-702 GCF_001194135.2 Octopus bimaculoides
AACCATGTGGTTGGTAAGCAAGCTACTTACCACACAGCCACTCCTATGCGCGGGCAGGCACACATACGTATATACATAGAGAGAAATACAACCCGATACACGCATGCATGGGTAGGTAGGAAGAGGAGAGGGAAAGAGCTCACTGAATTATTATTATTATTATTTCACAGTGCTGAATCTTGAAAATACACATTTGGCGCGGTGGAGACATCTCGGTATTTTCTTAGCTTGCTTGTTTACCAAGTTTTCGTTACTTAACAGAATGCACGAGGTTTCCTCAAAGCATAAGTCACGTACGCCGGATAGCGTATTATATGGGTGTGCATCTTTTATTAGTGCCCATTTTATTTCGTATTTTACTTTTCCTTCCTTTAATCTCCATATTAGGTCCGCTAGTGACGTTGCGTGTGACTGGCTTATCTTTCGGAATGAGTAGACATGGTTGTGATAACGGACCTTAAAATGGTTTTCGGAGGCTCCCATGTATACGTATTTGTGTTGTGGTGTGGTGATTGTGAATTTGTATATGATGCTTTTTTGTATGCATTGGTCCCTAAGCGGACTCAAACACTACAGATGCCCAAACGCAAACCTGGAAGTACGTATAATACTACTACTGGATAGCTCAAGGTAAATCTGAAGGTGGACGAGCTTCATACTGTACTCTACAACGTGTGTGTGTGTGTGTGTGTGTGTGTGTGT
>NW_026438129.1:0-213 GCF_001194135.2 Octopus bimaculoides
ATATATATATATACACATATACATATATACATATGTACACATGTGTATGCATATATAATATATATATACATATATAATATATATATACATATATATACGTACGTATATATAATATATACATATATATGTATATATACATATGTATATATATAATGTTTACATATATATGTATATATACATATGTACATATATATTTATAATATATATACGTAT
>NW_026438130.1:0-213 GCF_001194135.2 Octopus bimaculoides
TACATACATACATACATACATAAAAACGTACATACATACGTACAGTGCATACATATATACATACATACGTACATTACATACACAATACATATATACATACGCATTCACATATGCAGGTACATATACATGCATACATACATTCCCATACATACACTCATACATAACACGTGCATATACATTCACAAATGTATATACGCATACATACACACATAC
>NW_026438131.1:0-121 GCF_001194135.2 Octopus bimaculoides
GTACGAACGAAAGAACGAGGAAACGAACGTACGTAAGGACGAACGAACGTGCGTAGGGAGGGACGAAAGATAAAACGAACGAAAGCATCTACGTAACTCCGTACGTACGAACGAGCGAATG
>NW_026438131.1:131-277 GCF_001194135.2 Octopus bimaculoides
ACTCCGTACGTACGAACGAGCGAATGAACGTATATAGGTATGTACGAACGAACATACGAACGAACGAACGAAATGAAGCAACGAACGAACGTACGACCGAACTAACGAATGAACTTACGTACGTACGAGGAAACGAATGTACGTAC
>NW_026438132.1:0-514 GCF_001194135.2 Octopus bimaculoides
CACACATACATAAGTAGGAATATATATTGATAAATACGTCACTTATAATTTACTTATAAGTGTTATCATTTATACATAAATCCTGACTCCAGCTTCATAAACACCATAGTGAGAAATATATACTCTGAAATGCTAACGGACATTTTATGCGTGCATGTATGTTGAAGATAATAAATTCTTCTAACTGCTATAAAAATATAGTTTCATAATTGCAGAAATAAATTCCTCTAACAAGTTGAAGAACGTGAAGAAAGAGAAAATAATTACTACATTATTTTATTTATGTACATTTAGCATTTATAGTCCAATTGGAAAGTAAAGTCATTTTGTCGTAGAGAATTACGACTTAAAACTCACACTAACTAATCCTTCATACTAACTATTAGAGTTCACAACAATTCAAATAAGTCTTGTTGGATTTTTATCATAGACATGGCATAAAAAATAGCCAATATCTCACGGAGTGAGTGTCATAGAGTTTAGTAACATCCTACGATCACTGAGTAATTTCCCC
>NW_026438133.1:0-298 GCF_001194135.2 Octopus bimaculoides
ATAATAGCCTGCCTTCCAAAGTCTCTCTCCGGGTGTCGGTTACCAGATGCTACGATGCAACAGGACTTCTCCTTGTACTGGATATACATGTGGAAATCCGCGTGTATCCATAGAGTCTATACAAAAGAATTTTAATCCGAGAAGATGGAATGAACAAGCTTTATTACACATCACTGCAATTGTTTCAGCGCATCAATATCAGTTGGCAATTGCTGAATGTTGCATATATTATACACATTATTGCAGTAATATGATCCAACAGTATATATATATATATATAAATATATATATATATATA
>NW_026438134.1:0-214 GCF_001194135.2 Octopus bimaculoides
TCTGTGTGTATGTGTGTGTGTGTCAGTATGTCTGAAAATATATGTAAATATATATATATATTTATAAACATATATGTATATATATATGTGTAGATATACACATATGTATATATATGTGTATACATATATACACACACACATACATATACATATATATATATATACATACACACATGTGTGTGAGTATATACATACATGTATATATATATATATA
>NW_026438135.1:0-348 GCF_001194135.2 Octopus bimaculoides
AACCTAGCCAAATCTTTCTTTAAAATACTAGATTCTAACTTCCCACGACAGCACAGATACCACTCTATATTCAACAGATCCACTTTAAAATTATCGTATTCTACCACTCCTAACTTTGAATCTATTATAGCAGCTTCTAACAAACATAAACTATCGCTCTATTACCAAAACCTAAGCAACCATAACTACGCTAGCGCCAGCACCCGACCCCCACACACACACCCAACACGGACATTAATATACGTTCTTCTAACACTAACGCTCGTACACTAGAACAAAACCACAATGGATCGCAACTCATTAATATTCTAGATAATAACAATACCAATAATAACATTAATAGGACAA
>NW_026438136.1:0-366 GCF_001194135.2 Octopus bimaculoides
GATAGATAGATAGATAGATAGATAGATAGATTGTCAAATTGATTTTCTGTACTGCTCTTTAGTGCATCGCAAATTTTTATAACCAGATCTTGATTGAAAACCTATTTAAATTCACGTCTGTTTACCAACAACAGTGAAGTTGTATTAAGACATTGTCAAAGGAAACTTGTTGAAGTGATCAATTTTGTAGCTGACAGCTATTAGAAATATCTCTCTTTGTCTCTTGTCGACCAATGTAACACGTATTGAACCGAAAAAGACACAGAACATTTAACATCATGTCCTCCCCGACAACATGTCTCCTCGTACAACAATCACAATAACAACAACACCAATAATAATAATAATAATAATAATAATAATAAT
>NW_026438137.1:0-268 GCF_001194135.2 Octopus bimaculoides
CTATTCTTATTCTAGCAGCTACACTTTCAGCGCACCCACCCCCACTATTAGTGCACCTGGAATTATATAGTTACTAAACAAACTTATTAAGAGTTTTATCAAATTAATCAATGGAAAATATTGATAAATGAAAATTAAATATTCCACCTTGATAAAAAGAGTAGCATTTGTACTAATACTACCATTCACACTAATACAACTATCAGTGCATTTAACAAGACACAGTTTCAGCTCATCTGAGGTTACTAGGATATGTCATGCCTCATTG
>NW_026438137.1:278-470 GCF_001194135.2 Octopus bimaculoides
TGAGGTAAGCTAAACAACTGTTTTCTAGATACATGAGAGTATCATTAGTAAATAATCTATCTAAGGTCAAGAAACAGATTTGAAAATTAAGCAACCTGTAACTGGTCAAAAGTTAAATACTACTCTAATAATACTTTCAAGGCACATTTTCTTGGCATATTTAATGACATGTCAGTCCCAATGAAAGGCATT
>NW_026438137.1:480-1982 GCF_001194135.2 Octopus bimaculoides
TCCCATCTCTTTATGGTTAGGTTAAGACAATGGTATCAAGGTAGATATAGTTGTCATTTCAGTCAAATCAAGTGACTGACTACTTAGTAGCTCCCTGTTAGCTTGTACAATCTTATCTAGTTTAAAGTACATTTTAAACACGAGAAGGGGAAGGTGACAAAATAACAACTGTAAAATAGTAGATTAGTTGTATCCTATTCCAAACACCTGAACCAAACAAAGACTTGTGAGTGGATTTGATACACAGAAACAAAAGAAGCTTGTTATACATATATACTTATACGTGTGTGCCATGTGTGTTTCTTTATGTCATGAGAACTTGTTCAAAAGGTAGTATGAAAGATTAAAAGAAGGTATCCAATTTTTATGAATTTGATACCTTGGGGGCAGAAGGACAGCTACAGAGGATGACCAAATCCCTGTCAGTGGTGTAAAATATTGTAATTTCAGCAAAAAATGTTTTATTGGCCAATTAGTGATAATAATGGTATCATAAAAGAAATGACTGTCTCACATGTAGCTAAGAATCATCAAAAGAAGGTGACCTGCAAGTTTTGAGATCATACACATGAGGACAGATGACCTGCTTTTGCAAAATCCTGTAGTCTATGTAAGAAGAAGAACCACTTTCGGTCTGTTTCTTGGTCCATAAGAAAATCTTCTAATAAGGTACATGAAGTTGATGCTGATGTAAATTATGTGACCAAGAATCTCGTAATGTCTTCAGCAATGGAGACAGTAATGTGAGTTATTTGATTTGTATTAAGATCAACAACATCAAAGTGTTAATGCAAACAGACACCAGCAATGATCTTACAATTATACCACAAAATTCCTGGATAGAACTAAGATTTCCAAAATTGAAACCACGTCATGCTTGCCTCAAACAGTTTGACACCTGAGCAATTAAATTAATGAGACAGTTTGAAGGTACTTTAAAATTTGAAACTATGGAAGATTTAGGTCAACGTCATTGTTGCAGAATCCTTTCAGAGGAATGGTCTGATTGGAACAGACGTTTTGAGGAGTGATGCTACAACACTTATCCATCATGCCAAACTGCAAAAAATCTAGGTGTCTAAAAGGTTATGAAGCCAATATAAAAATTAAATTAAATCTCGACAACTTCCTATCTACATTTATACTTTAGTTGTAGCCAAATTAAAGAAAATGATAGTTAACAACTTATTAAAAAAAGATGAAACAGGAGAAAGTAAGTGGGTTTCACCATTGGTTGTAGTTTGCAAGCCCAATGGTGATTTATGTATATGTGTTGATTACAAGATAGGATTGAATCCCAATATTGTTCTGATTCTTATCCTACACCTAGTGTTGAGATGGTATTACACAAGTAGGAAGCTATGAAGTATTTTAAACATGTTTAAGTGGGGATAAATATTACCAAAAGTTAATTTGGTTAACACATACCATGAAATTGAAATATCCAACGAGGCCCAGGAAATAATGACTGTTAGTACTCCACATGGATTATTAAAGTGGAC
>NW_026438138.1:0-331 GCF_001194135.2 Octopus bimaculoides
ACTTCCCCGGTGTTCTGTTAAACTTCCCCGGTGTTCTGTTAAACTTCCCCAGTGTTCTGTTAAACTTCCCTGGTGTTCTGTTAAACTTCCCCGGTGTTATTATTATTATTATTATTATTATTATTATTATTATTATTATTATTATTATTAGTTTTATTATTCAGTATTTTTATTTTTATCAGGCGCTTTCGCTGCACTGCAAAGCGGAGTTCTGTGTCCCTAACACCTTTAACAAAGAACTGTAGCAAGATTTTCGTCCATTATTTCACCTCTATCTCATGTTCACCTTTGAGAGTCAAAAGATACAAGACAGATATCGGAAGATAAGATA
>NW_026438139.1:0-658 GCF_001194135.2 Octopus bimaculoides
TCACTAAAACCGATAAATCGTTCTTTCGTCACACACTCTTCTGTAACATATCGTAAAACTGTTGACGGTTGTGAATATGCTGAGACATCAGCTGTCTCATCAACAAGAATAGAAACAAACTTAGCTTGCTCAATTTCCTTTTGCATCCCATTCAACATAACTTTATGAATTGCATCGATCAAGTCATTTTGAATTCTGTTTGACAAACCGGTGAAGATAGAAGATGTATCTAGATGACTTTCCACTTTTTGTCATATTTACTGATTAAATATACGAGTTCTTTATAATTTCCACGATTATTAGAGCCTCCAGATTCAAAATGACCCCGAAGCGATAATTCCTGGCGGCCTAAAAAATTAACAACATCGATCAACCGTTGCAGAATGGATCTGTTTCGTCTAACTTTCGCATTATGATGTATGCTTTGATTTTTACATGCATCTAATTGTCAGTCTATGCGAACATTCAGGAATATTTTAAGATCTATCATAGATTTTATATGCCTTTGAGAACGCTCGTACTTTAGCATAGCCATATGTAAATTATTTAAATCATCATAGCCTTTATCATTCTAAACATTCTTTTGTAAGCAAAAAAGTAAACAAAGACAACAGAATAATTTATTAAGAGTAGCACTTCCAGTTAACCATTTTTTCTT
>NW_026438140.1:0-460 GCF_001194135.2 Octopus bimaculoides
AAAGCACGTTATAAAAATAAAACTACTGAACCATAATAATAATAATAATGCCCTGATGTAGTATCAAGTACTGGCTTTCATGGCATCTAGCATGTAAATCTTTTTGATACCTATTAGCAAATGTAACACGTGTAATGGAGAATGAATAATACCTTTAGACTTCCATTTTCCTTTTATATATTATACACACAATGGGCATCAGCACAGTTACCGTCTACAAAATTCACCCATAAAGCAACGGTTACTCGGGACTACATGCAACTGCCTATACTTGTGGGTGCTTTTGCTCCTGAATTTTTATGGGATACATGACTGTTCATAAGAGTATGAAGTATGGTGCACTTCTGTAGTTGTGCCTTTCAGCGGTTGTTATAAACACATGAGAGTGAATATATGTAGATATGAGTGTGAAATAAACAAACACATACACGCACACGCACACACAAACACACACACATAC
>NW_026438141.1:0-251 GCF_001194135.2 Octopus bimaculoides
AAAAGAATTCAGTACAGATAATCCTTTTCTAAAGAAAAAAAACTATAAATGATAAACAAAAACTGAACAACGCACAAGCCACCACCAATTTCAACCACTTAATCAACAACAACCCTCCTCATTACCCTTCATACACCATAAATAGAAATCACTTACAACCACCATTTTTGAACCACCCAAAACTAAACAGAGAACAAGCTAACAGACAACGCATTTATGAAATAGATTACACCAAATCTAAAGATCACCCC
>NW_026438142.1:0-249 GCF_001194135.2 Octopus bimaculoides
ATGGTGGTGGTGACGGCCGGATGTTTTGATAGAGAGGTTTATGTTAGTGTGGCGGCGTGACAGTGGTGGTAGCTTGTTGGTAGTAGTATTAATGTTTGTGATGATGTGTCGACCCAACTGGGGTTGAACATCTCCCAGCTTGTATCCCACTGGCATCAAAGTACAGATCTGCCCTAATTGTCCAATAATGATATATGTGTGTTGGCACTCCGTCGCTTACGACGACGACGGTTCCAGTTGATCCGATCA
>NW_026438143.1:0-257 GCF_001194135.2 Octopus bimaculoides
AAAAATAAATATGTATATAAGTAAATATATATTTAAATAATAAATAAATAAACATGTATATAAAAAAAAATATAAATATATAAATAAATAAATATATATATAAATAAATGAATATATATATAAATAAAAAATTAAATAGATAATATAAATAAATATATCAATAAATAAATATATATATATAAATAAATAAATATATAAAAAAAATATATATATATATATAAATACAAAAAATTATAAATAAATATATATATAAATAA
>NW_026438144.1:0-338 GCF_001194135.2 Octopus bimaculoides
TATATATAATGCTATATATATATGTATATATATATACACGGTGATTCAAAAGTCTCCATGCATAGGAAAAATTTATTCTTTTTATAAAAACAGTTTATAAGATCCCCCAGATACCCTGATCCCCTGATCTGACTCCTCTTGGTTTCTATCTTTGGGGGCATTTGAAAGTCATGATGTATCGCGAAAAGATTAAAAAAAGCCTAGATCATTTGAAGGAACGCGTGACCAACTCCTTTGTACAAGTATCACCAGATGTGCTGTTACAAGTTCACAATGAGTGGGATAAATGTATTGCAATGTGTATTCAAAACAATGGTAACCATATAGAGACTGTTAAA
>NW_026438145.1:0-241 GCF_001194135.2 Octopus bimaculoides
TATATATATATATAAGATGAAGAAAACACACCTGATAAGCTCGTAATGTCTAGTAAAACTGATCACAATTTTGTACATCAGGTCTTAATGCATATTTATTACATGTATAGTAGTATATTTGTTTAACTGCATATAAACTCATCCAAAACATGCTGTTTCAGTACTTTAGTTAATTAATCTTTGTTGCCTTCTGATATACATTGAGTGAAAGTAGTGCCTGTTGTTTATTGCATTTGTAGTG
>NW_026438146.1:0-546 GCF_001194135.2 Octopus bimaculoides
TGTAAACAACAAAAGGATGTATTAGTTTAACACTCGGGAATAGAGAAAGTGTTTAACGCTTAGAGCTGCGCTCTTCAACAGAAAGAATAAGGAGAAAAAAATTTTAATGTCGTGGTCAGCGATCTATCATGGCAACTGCCGGACAGAAAGTTCACACAGGAGAGCTAAGAAAAAGGCAAGATAACAAAAGGAGAAAGTAGTGGTGACCCAAATACGAGAAGCTGTGTGTGTGTGTGTGTGAGAGAATGCTGGTGATAAATGTTTAAGTGCACGCAGCCCCTCGTCGTGAGGGATCACCGTATATATACACATATACATCTATATATACGAATACATATATATATACACACACACACACATATATATATATATACATACATACATATATATATATACACACACATATATATATACATATATATAGTTTCTCTTTCTCTCTTTTCTCTTTTACTTGTTTTAGTCATTTGACTGCAGCCATACTTGAGCACCACCTTTAGTCGTTTAACATCCGCTTTCCATGCAAGCATGGGTTGGACAATTTGACTG
>NW_026438147.1:0-264 GCF_001194135.2 Octopus bimaculoides
CATATGCGGTATTCTTCATTCTAGAAACAGAAGCCGTGTGACTTTCAATTGACTATGTTTGTCATATAAAAATTTGGTGGTGGTGTTGGTGGTGGTGGTGTTGGTGGCGATAGTGGTGGTAATACGGCGAGCTGGCGGAAACGTTAGCACGCCGGGCGAAACGCTTAGTGGTATTTCGTCTTTCTTTACGTTCTGAGTTCAAACTCCGCCGAGATCGACTTTACCTTTCATCCTTTCGGGGTCGATACATTAAGTACCAGTTGC
>NW_026438148.1:0-560 GCF_001194135.2 Octopus bimaculoides
TCCACATCTTAGGTTTGGTATAAGTACATCGCTGCCACCAACACCACCACCACCACTAGTGCTGCCACCTTTGTCACCATTGCAATCATCTCCACCGCTACCATCGTCACCAGAGCCACCATCACCATTGTCTTTATCGTCATCATAACCATTATCATCATCTTCACTATAATCATCACAGCCATTATCATCATCATCACCACCACCACCATTATCATCATCATCATCTTATCATCATCACTACCACTACCATTTTCATCTCCACTACCATCATCATCATCATCATCACCACCACCATCATCATCACTATCATCATCACCATCATCATCATCACCATCATCATCATCATCATCATCACCATCATCACCATCATCATCATCATCATCATCATCATCATCATCATCATCATCATCACCATCATCATCATCATCATCATCATCATCACCACCATCATCACCACCATCATCATCATCATCATCATCATCATCATCATCATCATCATCACCACCATCATCATCATCATCATCACCATCATCATCATCATCATCATCATCATCATC
>NW_026438148.1:1329-2155 GCF_001194135.2 Octopus bimaculoides
CCCCTCCCACATCATCATCACATCCGTCGCCACCACCACCACAAGTACTCTAACCACCACCATCACCACCACCACCACCATAACGAACATCGACACCACCAACACCCCCGACCCCTCCCACTTCATCATCACATCTGCCACCACCACCGCCACACGTACTCTAACCACCACCAATACCCCCTCCCCCTCCCACATCATCATCTACAGTCAGTACAGCAGTACCTACCCCAGCACAAGTAAATACCTGTAATTATAGACTTACCTGAGAGTATCAAATGTGAGGAAACCGGTAACGATTGGTTGATTGGACTTCAGGGACAGCTTTGCTTCAGGTGTATTATTAAGGTGGGAAGTGATGCACTTTGATCGGGGTGTATATATGTGTGTATATATGTGTGGGTGTTATAAGTACAGGTGGGAAGGTGTGTATGTAAATGTATGTTTGTGTATTTTTATACTGGAAGTGTTACTGTTTGATAGTGGTGTATATATGGGTGTGTGTATGTATATATATGTATGTATATAAATGTAGGCGTGAATGTGTGTGTGTATGTATATATATGTATGTATATAAATGTAGGCGTGAATGTGTGTATGTATATATAATATGTATATATACACACGCACATGGATATGTATGTGTGTACATATACATATACATATATATATAATATGTACACGTGTGTGTGTGTGTATATATATATACATATATGTATGTATATATGTGTGGTTGTTATATGTACAGGTGGAAAGGTGTATAAATGTGTTTATGTATATGCATGTGTGTGTTTTATACTGGAAGTGTTACAGTTTGGTAGTGGTGTGT
>NW_026438148.1:2464-4509 GCF_001194135.2 Octopus bimaculoides
ATGTGTGTATATATATGTACATATGTGTATGTATACATGTGTTGTATGTATGTATGTATGTATATATATTTACATATGTAATTGTATGTATTTGTATATAGATGTCTATGCATGTTTATACACACACACACACACACACACACACAAATAGTAAGAAGACATTGATACATTGTAAGGTACAAGAAATGTATACAAAATGCTAACAGCCCCCTTGCTTTTTGTGACCTTAGAAAGAAAAACTCATAGAAGGGCTATTCACAGAAGCTGTTGACGGAGGATATGAAGGACCAGCCCTTCACATAGGCAGCAATGTGGTAACTGGTGCTGGAAAGATATTTGGTTTATCAGGGGTTGTTGCTGACCTGCTTAACCCTTTTGAACCCCTTGTTTCGTGATACAAGCTTTCTGTTTTAAAATGATCCATCAAAATGTCTTAATATATGTTTGAAACACCAGTTTAATAATGACAGTTATTTTACTAGATTTTTCATTATTTTCAAAATTAATCAAAATGAAGCTAGTTTACTTTAACAAATATGGTATGAAAAGGGTTAAATGTGATCTAAATGAAAACATTCCATCAAAATTTCAGGTTAATTTAAGTTTTAAACACCAGTTTGATAAGGGCGTAATTATTTGAGTAAATTCTACATTATTTTCAAAATTAATTGAAACAAATACTGAATGTTTCAAAAGAATTCTGGTAACAAAATGGTTAAACCATTCTAAATCAAAACCTTCCATCAAAATTTTATGTTAATTTTTGTTCCAAACACCAATTTAATAATGACTGTTAATTTACTGAATTTTTCATTATTTTAAAAATTAATTGAAACAAAATCAGTGTATTTTGACAGAAATATGGTAACTAAAGGGTTAAAGTGATATAAATTAAAATGTTTAGTTAAAATTTCATCTTTATGTTCCAAAGCATCAGCTTAATAAGGACAAAGTTATTTGACAAAATTCTTCATTATTTTAAAAATTGATTGAAACAAAGTTAATGTAATTCGACTGAAATATGGTAACTTAAAGGGTTAATGTGATCTAAATTAAAACCTTCCATCAAAATTTCATGCTAATTTTTGTTCCAAACACCAATTTAATAATGACAGTTAATTTACTGAATTCTTTATTATTTAAAAAATTAATTGAAACAAAGGTAGAGTATTTCAACAGAAATACGGTAAGAAAAGGATTCTTAACCCTTTAATGTTTAAGCCAGTCATATCCAGTCCAAATATTCCACCTGTTTTATGTTCGAACTGACCAGGTCTGGCCTCTCACATCTGTCCTACAATGCCGTTTTAGAAGTAAAACAATTACTTGTTTCAGTCATTGGACTGTGGCCATGCTGGGGCACAACATTGAAGGGTTTTGGTCAGACAAATTGACCCCAGTCTTGTTTTTAAAGTTTGGTACTTATTCTATCGGTATCTATTGTTGAACTGTTGAGTTATGGGATGTAAATAAACCAACACTGGTTGTCAAGATGTGGGGCGACATACATACATACATACACACATACATACATACACATGCATGCATGTACTCACACACAAACGAGAGGATAAATTGTGTGTATGTGTGTGTGTATATATATATACATATATATATACTTTGTGTTCTACCAAATTCATTCACAAGGCTTTGGCCAATCTGGGGCTATAGTAGAACATTGCCTAAGGTGCCACGCAGTGTGGAACTGAACTCAGAACCATGTGGTTGGGAAGCAAACTTCCAACATCACAGCCATGCACACACACACACACACACACATATATGTAAAAAATTTAAAAAATAATAATAATGTGTCTTCAATGGCACAAAAATGCACTATAATAACAACAATGGACTATAATCTCGTCCGTTATACCAGATCACAAAGACGACACTCTCCACTGCTGTTGGTGTAAGATCTTCCAATGGATGTTGTTATTGACACCTTTTCCTTTTAAGGACTGGATAATTTGGTTGTTTTTCTTTCATCCCAGTGTCTGAAGCTCAATGTGTGATTGTTGAACCTGGCTTTAAAATTCCCCTCT
>NW_026438149.1:0-927 GCF_001194135.2 Octopus bimaculoides
TGCTCCGCTGAATCCGTATTTGAGAATTTTTTAAGTGAGCTTCTTCTAGCGTTTTGACAAACCGGTCACTGGTCAATCTTATATACACAAGTATATATACAGAGAGATAGATGAATGTATATATGTGTGTAGACGTATATAAATATGTATTTACATGTAACTATGTGTCCCTGTGCGAATGTGTATGTAGGTGTGTATATGCGTGCGTGCGTGCGTGCGTGCGTGCGTGCGTGCGTGCGTGCGTGCGTGCGTGCGTGCGTGGATGTGTGTTAGTGCGCGCGCATGTCCCTGTCTTTATCGGTCCGACTATCTATCAAATTCACTCAAATGTTAAACAACGTTTGCAGAGCAAAGCCATATCTGTCATGAGCCGGCAATCTGACTACTGATGTCGACTCGAATTTCCGATAATTTGACAGCGTGACACGGGTATCTCTGCACCGGCACATCCGTCACCAAGAACCCAGTTACCAACACAGCAAAGCCAAAGTAAAAAATAACAAAACATTTTATTAATAACTATTAATTGTCGGTCGTAAGTTATATATCGAGGCAATTTTTGGATCTACAAAGGATGCTTACAACGAGAATGATTCAGGGAATAAATGGCTATATATTTACTCTCACAAACACAGTCAAACGAGAGGGGAGGATGAAAAAGACAAAGGGGAATAAACAAATAAATAGAAAGACAGAGGGAGCACAAAATATATAGACAGATAAGTCGATACATCGACTCATTGATAGATAGATAGATAGATAGATAGATAGATAGATAGATAGTTAGATAGATAGATAGATAGATAGATAGATAGATAGATAGATAGATAGATAGATAGATAAAGATCTGTCGGTGCCTGTCTCCCACCATCGCTTGACAACCGGCGTTGGCTTGTCTACCCCCTCGAAACTTGATGGTTCCGCAAA
>NW_026438150.1:0-216 GCF_001194135.2 Octopus bimaculoides
TATATATATATATATATATATATGCATATACATTTTATATACATACTTATGAATCTATAAGTATGCAAATATGTATGTATATATCTATTTATCTATCTATACACACACACAAACATGCATATATATTTATACACAATTTATGTATTCATATGTGTGTATGAACGTATGCAATAGTAATATCTAAACAGACACACATATATACATGCATATATATAT
>NW_026438151.1:0-272 GCF_001194135.2 Octopus bimaculoides
CATGACCCTGCTGGTGAAACAGCAAAAGTTTAGTGTACCCCTTCACGAAAGCCATCTTCATCCTGATATCCTATGGCAGCATACGATCTGCAGAGGGTTCGAATGGCCCGGCCTTCAGGTACACGGGTTGTTCGATCATCGGGGGATGGTGAGACAAATTTATTACACTCCAATCAATCAATTGCGTCTGTTCGATCAGATAGATGTCTGAATCAATCAATTGACCACGACATGCCAACAGACATTCGTCCAATGAACCTGAAGCAAAATAT
>NW_026438152.1:0-259 GCF_001194135.2 Octopus bimaculoides
AGTCCACTTTTTAGTCCCTTGAGGAGTGGTTGGAATCCTTTCAGAACAGGGACCCAGCAGGAAAATGTAATGTTGATTGCTTCTGATAAGACCCTATGGAGGAAGGGCCTGAGGATTCTACCAGCAAGACATAGCCAGGAATATTGTGTGGAAAGGATGGATGGAAGGGTAGGATGAATATTGTGTTTCAGTTTAGCTAACCCTAGGAAGGGATCAGAGGATCTGAAATATAGAATTGTGTATAAAGTTTTCAACTATT
>NW_026438153.1:0-314 GCF_001194135.2 Octopus bimaculoides
TATATATATATATATATATGTTTGTACACATGCTTTTTTATTTACTGTTTGTTTTCGAGAGCACCGGGAGGTGCGTGGGTATGTGGTGTAGAAGTAGGTGCCTGCGTACGCAGACAGTTGTCTCTGCCCAATTACATATTCATGAACACTTGTCGTACATCACTTAAGTTAATTAATTATTCATATTTGTTATAGTACATTTACATTTCTCGCATAATTTACATCTATTTGCTCAATATATCACCACCCTTCACCCTCGATTCTCACTACAAAGTCAACGGCGTCCACGACGACGCAACTGTAACCACACTCCC
>NW_026438154.1:0-357 GCF_001194135.2 Octopus bimaculoides
GTGCTTTTACATGCCACTGGCGCGAGGGCCAGTCACACAGCACTGGCAATGGCCACGCTCTGGATGCAGAAACCCACAATATACTGAGAAGTCCGCAACATAAATTTACATATATTAATCAGATGAACCCACGCTGTACTGAGTGCATGATAGGTGAACTGTGATATGGCGAATGATTACCGTATATATATACTAACACACAACCATGTACGCTACATATACATATACTAACATATACATATGCTAATACACATATACACAACATATGCATATACTAACACATACATATATTAAAACACAAACACATACACAGCATACACATATGCTAACACTTACATATACTAACACGCAAACACA
>NW_026438155.1:0-201 GCF_001194135.2 Octopus bimaculoides
TATACATGTATATATATTCTTTGTATTATTACATATATATATATATATATTACGCGCGTGTGTGTATGTATGTATGTATATATGTATGCATATATATATATATGTATATATAAATGTACACGTACATACACACACATATATATGTCTTGTCTATATAAGTACATAAATAATATATATATATACATATATATATATATTATA
>NW_026438156.1:0-419 GCF_001194135.2 Octopus bimaculoides
AAATACTTTAAAATACTTTGTGGTTACCTGACCTTTTTAATGTCTAATTTCTTCAGTTCATTTACGTCTCAGTTTATTAAGTTGCACCTGTAACATATATCTGATATGATTTGTGTATCTATAATTATCTTATTTTTAGTTCAGTTTTGATATCAATGTCACTCTTTTGTAGCACGCTCTGTATTTCTTTATAATTCTTTTATTTTATTCTTTTGCTTGTGTCAGTCATTCGACTGCGGCCATGCTTCAGCACCGCCTTAAAGGGTTATAGCCGAAGAAGTTGACCCCAGGACTTTGTAAGACAAGTACTTATTCTATCGGTTTCTTTTGCCAAACTGCTAAGTCACAGGAATGTAAACTCACAAGCATCGGTTGTCAAGCGATGGCGGGTGGACAAACACAGACACACATGTATATAT
>NW_026438157.1:0-272 GCF_001194135.2 Octopus bimaculoides
GAAGACTGCATACATAAGTGAAACGGCGAGAAGTTTAGCCGGACGTATAAATGAACATTGAAGGGAATACAGGGATCAAAGACAAATCTTGATCCTCTATCAACATGCCAAAGAACAACATGGTGGTGTGCTGAACCGAATTAGCATAGAAATCCTGTCTAGACACCCGGACGACGCATCGCTACGGCAGATACGAGAGTCGGTCTTCATAAAAGAAACACGACCGGTTTTGAATAGTAAATACTCTCACTAGGTAGAGGCCTTACAAAGAC
>NW_026438158.1:0-588 GCF_001194135.2 Octopus bimaculoides
TGTCAATAGTCCACGTGGGGGCATTTTTTGTTGGTTGTTGTAGTAGTAGTGTCCCTGTTGGTAATGGTAAAGGGCAGTGACCTCTGTCCGTGTCAGTAGCAGTACTGACACGGACAGAAAAAAAATAGAGGAAAAGGAAACGAATGAATTAGTGCAGCAACGTTAAAATGTTTTTGAAATAAGACTGTAACAGATAGATGATGACATCACTTTCAAACATGTGATAACTTTTAAACGCTTTTCGGTTCTTATGAAATTTCTTCCAACCACTTGTAACTTTTCAAATTTTCACCAGATTTTCATCAAAAGAATGTAATTCTGATGTAATTTTGCATTCTGATGACGTATATTCTCGTCATAATCCTCTAGAAATTAATTATTAAAGTTGTAAGCCAGAAGTAACATTTGATGCCATTCAGACTAAAATAGTAACAACTATAAGCGTGCATGCGCAGAAGGTGGTGTGATAATAATAAAGCTATGTTATGGCGAAAGTGCGGATATTTTTAAAATTGTCCCTTGTATATATATATATAAATATGTGTGTGTGTGTGTGTGTGTGTGTGTGTGCATATATGTATGTATATA
>NW_026438159.1:0-213 GCF_001194135.2 Octopus bimaculoides
TATGTATGTATGGATGCGTGTTTATATACCTATATGTGTGTGGATATATGCATGTATTCACGACATACGAAACGTGAAATTCTATGCAAATATAAATCTAATAGTATGCTGCAGAATTTCGTTACAGGAAAACGATAAAACTCAATTATTTTAGAAAGATTGCAATGAAAATATAACGAGCTCCGTCTAGAGTAAAATTACCAAATATGGAGA
>NW_026438160.1:0-686 GCF_001194135.2 Octopus bimaculoides
CTTTCTGAATGACTTGCCTAATGAAGAATTACTTTGAAATTTTTTAGTAGTGAGGGTTGCCTGATAGTGAGCTATGTCTCTTGCAGCCACCTTTTCGAAAAAGGTTGCCTATGTTGGCACTAGTACATACTGTGTGACACAGTTTCATACTGACATGACCTAGTGCTCTGACATTGGTACATGACCTAATGCTGTGACACTGGTATGTTCTAACAACATGATCTAACATCATGATGCAGGTATATTCTGACAACATGATGTAACAGAGACAATGATACGTACAACATAGCCTAACTAGCTCTGTAACACTGTACATACTAACAGCATGATCTAATTTTGTCTGCGACATGGGTACATACTGACAACGTGACCTAACATTGTGACACAATTACATTCTCACATGATGTAACACGGGGACAATGGTACATATTGACAACATAATGTAACACAGAGATAATAGTATATACTTGCAACACAGCCTAACTGATACAGAAAGGCTGTGCATATGACAATATGACCTAACATTGTGACATGGGTACATCTTGACATTGTCTAACATGGTGACACAGATACATACTAACATAAGACTAATATTGATACATACTAGCAACATTACCTTAGTGACACTGGTACATATGAACATATGACTGTTGGATATCTAACACAATATAGATAGCATATGGCTC
>NW_026438161.1:0-523 GCF_001194135.2 Octopus bimaculoides
AAAAGTTAGCACTATTCCATCTAAAATCAGAGATTGAACTACTAAGACTTCGGGCCTCCACTAATGAAGAAAAATATAAAAGCATCGACGAAGAGATGCACAGGGAAATAAACAAACAAACCGAGGGACAACCCCTCGAAAATACCATAAATTTTTGGAAAGAAGTCTGTGAAAAGGAAGAAAGAAACTCTCTCCTACGCTGGGAAAAAAGCAATGATTTCTTCCAAAGATATGAATCAACTTTTAAACAAGAATTCAGCACAGATCATCCTTTCCTAAAGAAAAGAACTATAAATAGTAAACAAAAACTGAACAACGCACAAACCACCACCAATTTCAACCACTTAATCAACAACAACCCTCCTCATTACCCTCCATACACCATAAATAGAAATCACTTACAACCACCACTTTTGAACCACCCAAAACTAAACAGGGAACAAGCCTACAGACAACGCATTTATGAAATAGAGTGCACCAAACCTAAAGATCACCCATACACCAGGAACAGAACACACCAACA
>NW_026438162.1:0-393 GCF_001194135.2 Octopus bimaculoides
AAAAGTAAAACAAATTGCCCAGAGTAGTGGTGTTTCCAATGGTTTGGATACAGTCATTTTTCAGGCTTAAAAATGAGAGATAGGAGGAAAAGAAAAAGCAGTTGAATCTTGCATCTTCTTTGATTGACTGGCTGCAAGTTATCTTAGCCTTGAAAGACAGATTTTGTCCAAAACATTTGAAACTCCACTCCCCACAGCAATTTCAATTTATTTTGCTGTCACTTTTTCCAAATAATACAAGTCTTGCCAATGTAGATTACCATTTGATATCATTGCACTTTGTTCTGTTCCTGTTCAACCCATGCCAGCATGGAAAATGGACGTCAAAGAATGACAATGATGGCATACACACACACACACACACACACACATATATATATGCATATATATATA
>NW_026438163.1:0-419 GCF_001194135.2 Octopus bimaculoides
AAAGAACCAAGGTTTATGAACTCATCGATGAAAATCCACTGTCACACATAGAAAAAAATTATAATTAAAAGTACATTAAATAAGTATATAATATAATGCAAAGTAAATATCACAAGATCAAGATAATGAAATGACTACACGTGTTTCATAACCAATTTTCAAATAGAAAGAAATTTAAATCGATTAAAATCGAAAATCAATTCTATTCAAAAATATAGCTAATCTTCAGGTCAAAATACAACAATGATAATAAATGAATGTATATATCAACCAACAATAAATAACAAATGAATGTATATAAAATACTTATTATATAAAGATAGAAAAATATTATTAAAATATCAAAATAATAACCTTTCAATAATCAACCCTACATCCATTATAAAATAATCTAATAAGTATATTATATATAAAAACCA
>NW_026438164.1:0-686 GCF_001194135.2 Octopus bimaculoides
ACTTTACGATGAGTTAGGCCTAACGATAACAACAGTCGTCTCACACTGTGCCCAACAAACCCTCTACATCCGACTTTCCAGCCTGCGTCTTCACATTCCTCGAGGAGGTTTACATAACGGTCAATCTTTCGAGCCCGAGCGGCGTCCATGTTGTCTTCATGAGGAACCGTTAACTCGACTAGATTTACGACTTTCTTTCCTTCACACCACATTAAGATGTTCGGTGTTTTCGTAACTGGAGTGGGAAAGAGTCCCTGGCACCCTGGTAAATCTGCAGTCACCTCACAATAGCCGTTCCACTTTTCATCTCTCACAGGAAGTTTCTTGTTCTTCTTCTTGAAATGGATCCGCTGACCTGAGCCCACGAAGGTAATGAAATCTCTAGTTGGTACTTTCAACGGTTTCTTCTCACTGTTGTTGAGATCAATTTGGTTCTTTATAGCATTGAAGATAACCCTAAGGACCAGGTTGTGTCTCCATGTATACCTGTTCAATGCCAATGAACAGCTGGAAAGAATATGTTTCAGAGTTCCGACCTTTCCGCATTTGCATATGTCATTCTCTGAGACGTTCCATCTCACTAGATTTGTAGGTGATGGCAAAACATCATAGGATGAACGAATCAGCAAACTTAGCCGAGATGGGTTCCACTTCCATATCTCATCCCAACTTATTTTCCTCTCAAC
>NW_026438165.1:0-391 GCF_001194135.2 Octopus bimaculoides
AAATTGAAATTACGAAGCATATGTAAAATTATATATTCGCATTTTAAAGACCTTGTAAGGGAAATCGTTTAGGATTTTCAGAGGATAATAATGATCACATTACCATAATTTCGGAACATACGGAATATATAAACATTCTTACTATGTGTCTATGTAGATGGTGTCCAAAAATCTCTCCTCAGTGAATGTTTTTATCTTGCACATCACCATGGCGCTACTTCAAGAACGGATTATTTCGAAGGGAATTTGGCCAACAAGATCACCTGACTTAACACGGCCAGACTTTTTTCTAGGGGGCAAATAAAGGACTTGTGTACAAGAATCGCCCGAAAACCATTAAATACTTACTGTGGAGAGACTTTTTGAACACCCTGTATATGTGTGTGTGTGT
>NW_026438165.1:401-738 GCF_001194135.2 Octopus bimaculoides
CAATAATAGTAATATCAATATGAAAGCTGGGTTAAATAGTTTGTGGGGAAATTATTAGGTTGTCAGAAAGTCCTTGCGGAATTTTAAATTTCGGTTTTAAATTATGTATTTCGAAACTAATTTTCGATAAATTACTTGGCTTTTATATATCATTTTAAAGCCCGGTTTTCGCTCTATTTAATCGTGTTACTATTTTTCTCTCTGAATGATTAGGCCATTTTACCCGTAACGTTGAATATAACATGGACAAAAAGCAATTTTGCACAATTTTCTTATTCCAGTTCAAGCTATGCCGAAAAGCTGCTGAAACAGCTCGCGATATCAACGATGCGTTTGG
>NW_026438166.1:0-219 GCF_001194135.2 Octopus bimaculoides
ATATATATATATATATATATATATATATATATATACAAACATATATGTATCTACACATACATATACGCACAGAAACATGCACACATACATATTTATGTCTTTGCATATATGTGTATATACATGTATATGTAAATACCTACCACCATATGTGCATGTGCGTGTGCATGTGTACGTATATACATACATACATACATACATACATACATACATATATATATA
>NW_026438167.1:0-223 GCF_001194135.2 Octopus bimaculoides
TATATGTGTGTGTGTGTGTAAACAGATATACATGTATACACACACACATATATGTAACTAATATAATATATATATGTATACAATATACATCTATATCCATACACATATACATACATACATACATACATACATACACACGCACATATATATATATACGTACGTACAGCACATGCACTGATACACATATATAAAATCTATCTATCTATCTATCTACCTATCTATC
>NW_026438168.1:0-442 GCF_001194135.2 Octopus bimaculoides
GAAAGAAGAGTTCTAAGTTTAATGAAATAGTTCTGATAATAATTGGTTAGTGATTCCCAATACATTTATTTCTCTTCTTTGTCTTCTTTCCACTTGAATCAAGAAGCTTTGCTCAAATGTATAGATGATATAAACTGACTGACAGCTGACAGCAAGTGCAAAGCAAGATGTGGTTAAGACTAGAAATCAAACTAGAGCAACTGTTGCTACGGCTGTGGCTGCTGCAGCTGCTGTTAGCAACAGGGGAGTTACCGAGATTTTGTATAACCTTTAACAAACCAATTGTATAACCTCTTTCAGCTTCATCATTTTGCCATCCTTGTTGCAGGAGACAATTTCATCGGGATTAACTTTCATTTGCTTTTTGATGAACCTCAGTAGATGTTTCTGATTCATGCATGAGGATGCATGGATGTGTGTATCCACCTGGAAGAGATCAGAG
>NW_026438169.1:0-681 GCF_001194135.2 Octopus bimaculoides
ACTCCCATACATCTCCACACATAACCCTAGAAACAATGAAGCCTTCAACAGTATCATCCAAAATCTACCCATCCTCACAGGAGATAAAGCAATGAACAAAATTTTAGGCTCACACAAAATTATCTAAAGCAAAATGCAACCTAAATCACCGAAAGAAATATTAACCAGCGCAAGACTATATCCATTAACAACGGAACCAACAG
This sequence comes from Octopus bimaculoides, assembly GCF_001194135.2. Taxonomy (NCBI): domain Eukaryota; kingdom Metazoa; phylum Mollusca; class Cephalopoda; order Octopoda; family Octopodidae; genus Octopus; species Octopus bimaculoides. The sequence continues at coordinate 204 of NW_026438169.1, forward strand.
TGAAAAAATGTGGTCGACCTAACTCTGGTACATGTCCCTACCTTTTGGAGTTCCATTTTAAACAAGGTGAAATATTTAAGATTAAATCAAATTTCACCTGTGCCTCGGAAAATCTAATCCATGCCATTACATGCTTAGGGTGTGGTAATCATTATATTGGCCAAACAGGAATATCACTCGGTCGAAGAACCACTCTCCACAAAGAACAAATCCGCCATCCACAATACAGACAGATACAGGTCAGTGAACACATAGAAAGGCGTGCTAGGAACCTTAATCCTAATTTCCTAATTTTTCTCTTCTATCAATGTTCACAGAACACCTCAGTACAACAAAGAATGAATAAAGAGGCAACCTTCTTCATTGAAAAATATAAGCCAAAACTTAACCATTGCTAACACTTTTAAAGAAGGAAACTCACCTCACTGAGAAAAAATATAGAGCAAAACCTAACATTCTATTCCTTCTAAACCAAATC
>NW_026438170.1:0-313 GCF_001194135.2 Octopus bimaculoides
GATAGATAGATAGATAGATAGATAGATAGATAGATAAATAGACAGAGAGAAGCATTACTACATACGTTAACAAATGGAGAGATAAATTTAATAGGCTGACTGATAGATACTTAGGTAAGCTTATACCGAAAAAGGTAGGAGGAAGATAGATAGGTGGATATATAGGTGCAGACGCGGCTATATGGTAAGAAACTTGCTTCCCATCCACATGGTTCTGGGTTCAGTCCCACTGCGTGGCATGTTGGGTAGTGCCTTCTAATATATATAGCCTTGGGCCGACCAAAGCCTTGTGAGTGGATTCGGTTGACGGAAA
>NW_026438171.1:0-575 GCF_001194135.2 Octopus bimaculoides
ATATATATATATATATAACGCATTATTTTATATGCACACATACATACACACACACACACACACACATATATATATATAAGTATATATATGCATAAATACATATATGTCTTGTGTGTTTGTACCCTGTGTGTTTTGCGTTTGTGTGCATGTGTACGTGATCTGTGCGTACCTTCAGATACCTGATATGCACATGGACGTGTTGCCGTGTTTTTGTTTATGTGAACGGGTGCAAAGGACTAAGTCACGTCAGCCATTGCAAATAGCCATTCGCTAATTATGAATCGCTAACGATAAGTAAACTCAGCGAAAAAGAAATCAAAGATAAAAACAAAAACAAAAAACAAAACAAGCTAAAACTGAGCAAGACGTACCGGTGTAAATATGATAGACTAATACATAAAATGTAAATAAATGGATAAATAAAGAAAGGAGTAAATATAAAATGACTTCTGAATGCGCTGCCTTATCATGGCTGCTGTCTAATGACTGACACACAAAAACATCATAAAATCCAAACGTCATTCGGACATGTGAAACTGTCACCTTATACCAAAGCTGACACTTCATATGTACGT
>NW_026438172.1:0-245 GCF_001194135.2 Octopus bimaculoides
AAAAAGACCCAACCCTCACCTGTTTCCAAACACGAAAGGATTTCTCCCATCGCTTAGATATGTTTTTCACAGAAGACTAGCAACAAACAACACTGCTTGTATGATAGTGATGCTCATTTACAACCATCACTTGATGCCAAGACAAACTTAGACATGAACATACTGACACACACGCACACATCATCATCATCATCGTTGTTCAACGTCCGCTTTCCATGCTAGCATGGGTTGGACGATTTGACTGA
>NW_026438173.1:0-219 GCF_001194135.2 Octopus bimaculoides
GTTGGTAAGCAAGCTACTTACCACACAGCCACTCCTGCGCCTATGTAGGTGTTTCTTGAAAAGGCAATTTATCTATCTAATAAAACTGTATATTCTAGATTCATCGTTCTCAACCCTATCCCGAATCGACTTTAGCTTAATGCACAATTGTCTCTATGCTGCAGTGTACACGGCGTCGAGGGTTCCAGTTGATCCGATCAACGGAACAGCCTGCTCGTG
>NW_026438174.1:0-201 GCF_001194135.2 Octopus bimaculoides
CACACAGACATACATAAATACGTACATACATAGATACACACATACATACAGATGCATACATGCGTGCATACATACATACATGCATACATTCATAGACAGACTGACACATGCATATATGTATGCATGTGTATGTATGTGAGCATGTGTTTGCATATATATATATATATATAAACACACACACACATTTATACATATATACAT
>NW_026438175.1:0-219 GCF_001194135.2 Octopus bimaculoides
TTCTTGTCTCTTTAGTTTTCAATCTTATTGTAATTGGAACATTATATAAACCGGTTTCTGTGACTGTAACCCCACTTAAACGAGTGTATGTGTATTCACAGACGCATACACACACATACATAAAAACACAGATTATATATCTATATGAATATATATATTTATATATATATGTGTGTGTGTGTATATATATATGTACGTATGTATATATATATACATATA
>NW_026438176.1:0-249 GCF_001194135.2 Octopus bimaculoides
AATTTATGCGTAATTGAGCATGAATATTATAAAGTCTAAAATTTTAAAAATGTCTAAAATTTTTTAAAAAATTAAACATCTGACGATCGTTTCGCGGATATTATTGTAATCACCATGTAATCAAAAGATCAGCATACTATCAATAATTCCGCTCTTCGGTGATGAATGGATTTATAGTCAATGTGTTAAGAACGAATGATATATGTAATATTAATTAAAATATTAAAAAATATTAAGAATATTAAAAAT
>NW_026438177.1:0-542 GCF_001194135.2 Octopus bimaculoides
ATATAAATATATAAGAACACTACGCTCATTATTATATTAGGATACACACACACACACACACACATATATATATATAACGTATATGCATGTGTGAGCAAACATGTGTACATGTGTAAGTGCGTGCATGAGTACTCATTTGTATGTGTGTTATGTGAATATACAATTTAACTCCATTCCGCTTGTATATAAATTTACTTAAAACTCTTTACACCACTATATCTAATAGCATTTATCGAAACCATATTGTATATAAAAGGGGACGCAGAGCTGAATTGACATGCATACATACATATATACGTACGTATAACCATCCCTCCTTCTCTCCCTCCATCCATCCATCTATCCATACATACATGCAGAAAGACACACATACATACATGCATACATACATACATACATACATAAATACATATAGGCATGGAGATGAATATATATGTATATATGTAGTTGATATAAATGTATGGTATATGATACATGTATAACAACGTATGTGTATATATATATGTATATGTGTGTGTGTGTGCATATACACATATATATAC
>NW_026438178.1:0-215 GCF_001194135.2 Octopus bimaculoides
ATACATGCTTAAATATATAAATACATAGATACATACATACATACAAAAATACATACATACAAAAATACATACATACATAAACACATACATACAAGCATACATATACATAACATACATACAGACATACATACATACAAACACACCTACATGCATACATACATGCATGCATGCATACATATGCACACATACATACATACAAAAATACATACACACAC
>NW_026438179.1:0-333 GCF_001194135.2 Octopus bimaculoides
ATGTTAAACGTCGTAAACAGTAGCTTGGTAAAAGGGGAAAAGCTCAACCAACACCGAGAAGGGAACTTCATGGGAAAAAAGGTTCTTCTCTCTGTCTGTTGAGATTGCAAAGGAGTAATTCACTTTGAATTGTTACCACCTAATGCAACAATCAATGCTCATGCCTACTTTCAACAATTAGAGCGTTTGAACCAAGCTTGGAAGAAAAAAAGACCCGCTTTAGTGAATCGAAAAAGAATGATGTTTCATCAGGACAATGCGCAACCCCGTACTGCAAAGATCGCATCACACAAGATCGAAGAGCTTGGTTGGGAAAAAATTCCTCATCCACCT
>NW_026438180.1:0-766 GCF_001194135.2 Octopus bimaculoides
ACACATATATACATATAAGTGTATGTGTATTTACGTATATACTCACATTTGTAATCGCTTTGCTTATATCCTGTTTCTTCGTTTCCCTCTTCTTTTCCTTCGTGCTGTTTTAATGCTTTCCATTTATTTATTTATTTCGAATTCCCTTTCTCCCCTCACCCCCCGCCTTGCCTCTCCTCCTCCGCTTCCCATTAACTTTCCAAGTTCGAGGGAATTTATCAGTAAACTTAGAAAGTGTAACTCTTGATTAAATCTGTAAACAGAGACCTTCAAAGTTTGACACTTGCTGCCATAGTTGGCAGATATTTGGGTAAGTTGTTAGCATACCAAGGCTCTCTACTCTCTACCTGGACAGTTACGTTGACTAACAGCAATCAGAACACCCCCGTCTCTCTCTCTCCATCCACATCTCTCACTCTCTTCACGCCTCTACAACATAAATTACGAGATAGTACTACAAGGCACCAAAGACAGCATGGAAGCGTTGAAGGAAGCAATATATATCGATCTGCCTGCCTATCTGTCGTTCTCTCTCTCTCTCTCTCTCTCTCTCTCTCTCTGTCTGTCTCTCTGTCTCTCTCTCTCTCTCTTTCTTTATCTGTCCATCTATGTATTTGCCTATCTGTCTCTCCGTGTGTCTTTAATGTCTGTCAATCTCTCTCTTACTACTATCTCTCTGTATCTGAATGCATATATGTGTTAATATATAGGCGTGACTGTGTGGTAAGAAGCTTGCTTCTCAACCATATGGTTTCGGGTTCAGTCC
>NW_026438181.1:0-246 GCF_001194135.2 Octopus bimaculoides
TAGTTACATAAAGACATATCTATGAATGACAATACATATATAGATTATAGATGCAAATAAAAATACTTATATAAACATACGTAAATATATCGTACAATATATCAATATACATATATATGGAGTAGTTTGTCATATCTGACTCGAGTCGAAATTTCTTGTACCGTGCACCGTTTCTTAGCGTAACACGAAATATATATGGCAAGAAGCTTGCTTCCCAACCACATGGTTCTGGGTTCAGTCCCACTG
>NW_026438182.1:0-374 GCF_001194135.2 Octopus bimaculoides
TTTTTTCCATTGGTCGAATGCCGGGTTTTCATATACGGTTTCAACTATTGTACTAACTTCACCAGGTTTGTACTGGAGCACTCCTTAATTTTACTTTTACAAAATATTTTAGCATTTCCTACACCCCTTTCACCAAAGCGATCTTCTACAGATTTGAAGTCTATGTAAGAATAGAGCAACAGCTGGGACTCATTCCTGTTTGGTGTATTGTTGAAAATGCTTAGTTATCATATATAGAGCATGCAGTGCAGAAAATCAGCGGACAGACGTTTGCCTATATGACAATATTGGTATTCTTTCTTTCTCTTCCTGCCACTTCCCGCCCTCTGTGTGTCTATCTATCTATCTATCTATCTATCTATCTATCTATCTAT
>NW_026438183.1:0-418 GCF_001194135.2 Octopus bimaculoides
TATATATATATATATATATATATGAAAAAAAGTCAAGGTAGAAAATGCTACAATTATTCTATAAAAAAGCATTTTAGTACCGGTTTGAGTCTTTGAGACTGTATAGATTTAATATGGATTTTAGGTATCTCATTATTTTCTGCTGACTATAGTGTTGGGGCATTTCATATGTTGTGTCTTCTAATACGGATAGTACTAGAGTTATATAGAATACCGTGTCCATTAAGACATCTGCACTCCCTTGCATTTGAATTCTAAGCAAATATTCTTTTAAAAAATATTTCATTTAATTTTTCCAAAATTTAATTGTTTTCTATATTTACAGTTGAAAAGTGTCAATGACTCAAACCGGTACTAAGATGAGTTTTATAAAATTATTTAAGTATTTTCTACCTTGACTTTCTTTCCATATATATAT
>NW_026438184.1:0-236 GCF_001194135.2 Octopus bimaculoides
TTAATTCTCCCTGTCACCAACCACCTTTGTTACATACATAGACACACACATAATCACTATCTGTCTGTCTGTCTCCCCCTCTCACTACTTATTCTTCTATTTCTCATTGGTTGCCATTAATCTCTCTCTCTTTCTCTCTCACCATTACCAATCTTTATGTTGCTATCTATCACATAAACACACACACACTCTCTCCCTCTCTCTCTAACACAGTTCTCTTCTACTGATATACATCA
>NW_026438186.1:0-449 GCF_001194135.2 Octopus bimaculoides
GTGTGTGTGTGTGTGTGTGTGTGTGTGTGTGTGTGTGTTAGTGTATATGTCTGTAAGTACGTGGTTAATCAATGCACATGCTTACACGAAGGCAACACGAAACAAACAATTGTCAAACATGGCAAAATTTATCATTAAATCGAGTGATAGATCAAGCGAATGATTTGAGACCACATGCACGTTTCTACAAAGTAAATAAATATATAGATAAGTAAATAAATAAACAAATAAATAACGAGACAGCTAAATAAAGGAAGGAAGGAAGGATGAAATATACATGCATTGTCTGAGAAAGTGAATATATTTCTCGTCGGAAAATGCATTTGATATACAAAATTAATAACGACTGCCTCGCAGTCAGTTGATGTTATTACCTATTTGATGGTCTATGCAAAGTATTAGTATCTATCTATCCATCTATCTATCTATCTATCTATCTATCTATCTAT
>NW_026438187.1:0-393 GCF_001194135.2 Octopus bimaculoides
TTTAAGTCCAAAATTCAGACTGTCTTTATTTTAAAATATGATTTAAAAAGAAAATTTCGAAAAATTAACCAAAAACAATTTTTTTTAAATTCGAAAAATTGAATTTTTCCATAATTACATGAATTCCCGTAAGGAGAAAATAAATAGGCAAACATTTTCTGAAAATTCCCAAAACTGAAAAAGTTATGAGGGAAATAATATTCAATCATGCAGTCCTAGATTTCAGAAAAAAAGCCCCTAAAAACTTGAGAGTCAAAGGTGGAACATAAAATCATTAATTATGATTTATCACGGTTAAATTTAAGATAGCAAGGGCTGTTGTTGTTGGCACTCCGTCGCTTACCACGTCGAGGGTTCCAGTTGATCTGATCAACGGAACAGCCTGCTCGTGAA
>NW_026438188.1:0-233 GCF_001194135.2 Octopus bimaculoides
TATATATATGTATATATATATAGGCAAACACGCATATTAATTGTTTGCATGTATATGTCTCTTTACATATTTGTGCATATACATATAAATGTTTATATATATGCATATATATTCTATTTATATGCATACACACATATCGATATATATATTTATTATATATACACCCACTAACACATAAATAGATTGATAGACAGGCAGATAGATAGATAGATAGATAGATAGATAGATAGATA
>NW_026438189.1:0-362 GCF_001194135.2 Octopus bimaculoides
AAATGTCTGGAGAAAGGAATCGTGTATAGAGCCAAGGTGCAGATAGAAGGCTCAGACGAATATAGAACTTATACAGGGGCTTCTGAAAATTCTTTCAAAACCCAATTTTATTCTCGTAGAAATTCCTTCAGATACTCCGAAAACAGGACGAAGACCAGCCCTGGCAAAATATGTCTGGGAATTAAAAGAAAACGAAGCCCGACCTTTTAACGTGACATGGAGTATTTTAGATAGAGCTTCATCTTACAGGCACGGTGCACATAAAATACCCATCAAATGCGATTTATGCCTGCTGGGAAAATATTATATTTTATTCTAGGACAATATATAAGAGAGTATTGTAGTTCGCTTGAAACATTGAG
>NW_026438190.1:0-621 GCF_001194135.2 Octopus bimaculoides
ATATATATATATATATATATACCTTTACATCAATATATATAACATATTCGACTAAATTTATTCAAAGCATCAGATAATATACGGATATTTTCAATATGTATGTAAACATATTTTTGTCTGCCAGTATTTCGGAGGAGAGCAATATATGTTTACAGTTTCGCGACTTTATACACAAATAGGTAGGTTTTACAAAAATAACAAAAAAAGGGGGAAAAAAGGGGGAAAAGAAACAAGACTCACACACAAACGTACACTAATGTACAAACACACACGTGTGACAATATACGCATGTACACAAAGCCTAAAATAATAATGGGTATACGGTTTTGTGAAGCAAGAATATTTCTGATTCTTTCATTGAGGACATAATTGAAAATCTAGCATAACAGATTATCAAATAACAACAGAATATATTTGAGGAATTGAACAAACGTAGACATACATACGGAAGCGAGCACACGCGAATGTGTGAGGGTGTGTAAGCGTATGAGGGTCGGTGTTTGTATGTGCAGGTGAAAGGTGTGTTCCCTTTTATGTGAAATTGTAATTATATACGTATACACACCAACCTACACACACACATACACACACACACACACACACACACACACCTATATATAT
>NW_026438192.1:0-496 GCF_001194135.2 Octopus bimaculoides
AAGCTCTTTGGTAATGAAATTAAGTTTACCGAATCTTTTAGCTGTGGGTATGAATTTGAGTTTTGTATCTGAAAGAAAAAGAAAATGAAATGGATTAGCAAAATCTACTGCTACTACTACTACAACCGCTACATTACTAAAACGTCACAGTTAACATAATCTCTAAATCTACCATTATCACCTCTTACTAGTATCTTACACAAGCAACCACAAGGGCTTCTACTTTGATCAATAAATTTTTGGTCTATTCAGTAGCTTTCTGCTTTATCTATCAATTTGTTTCTTGTTCTCAGGTGCACAGTGACATGAATACATCAGCATTCTGTGAAAAATTAGTATTATCTGAATCTATTCAGCCAAATACATCATTTGCAACTATTTATTCCCCAAATATCTTGTAACTGGAAACAAAAATACATAAACCAAATATATATGCACCCACATAGCTACACATAATGACACATTGACACAAATGCACCTCTTACGATATTAGATG
>NW_026438193.1:0-388 GCF_001194135.2 Octopus bimaculoides
ATATATATATATATGTATATACATATACATATATGTTTGTGTGTGTGTACGTATTTGTATATATATGTAGGTGTATATATATTTTCACATATATACATATATATATATATATTGTATCTCTATAAGCGTATATATTTATATATATATTTACATATATACATATTCATGTCATCTCTATATGTACATATATATATGAGTGTGTGTGTGTGTGAGTGTGTATTATGTATATTAACTAATACTTTATATACATATATACTAAAATATAACTGTATATATATTACATATGGGAATAGAAAATGTTTTGTATTCATGAATATACATATATATGTATGCATATGTAAATAAATAAATATATATGTGTGTGTGTGTGTGTGTGTGTGTGTATGTA
>NW_026438193.1:398-701 GCF_001194135.2 Octopus bimaculoides
TGTGTGTATATATATATATATATATATATATATATACACTTCCTTGCCAAAACATCTGAGGGATCTCCATGGAGTAGGAGTGGATGTTTTCAAGAAACAACTTGACCTCTTCCTATCCAAGTTCCCAGATGAACCAATATCAAGACAAAAAACTCAAAACAGGGCAGCGGTATCGAATTCCCTCAATCACGAAAACCCAAACCCATAGAATTGGCCAATTAAAATGTGATTACATTTCCGGTGCCACAGCATGGCCGAAGCCTCAGGTCTGAAACATATACATATATATATACATATACATAT
>NW_026438194.1:0-496 GCF_001194135.2 Octopus bimaculoides
TATATATATATATATATCATGTATACATACATATATGTCAGTACCGCCTAGACTGGCCCTTGTGCCAGTGGCACATAAAAGCACTCATTACACTGTCGGAGTGGTTGGCGTTAGGAAGGGCATCCAGCTGTAGAAATACTGCCAAATTAGATTGGAGCCTGGTGTAGCCATCCGGTTGCACCAGTCCCCAGTCAAATCGTCCAACCCATGCTAGCATGGAAAGCGGACGTTAAACGATGATGATGATGATGATGATATATATACATATATAAAATTATAATATAGGGTATCTAAGAGATACCGCCACGCTGAAAAATAGCAGTCAAATCTTGACTCTAAACCACAATAAATGTTCATATAGCACAAAGAGCGAAGACGAAGATAAAATAAACTAGTAAAAATAACTGGATAATTCCAGATCCCAGATTTCTGGATTTGCATAATAAATGCTTTGTCTTCATCGGTGGAATATACTCAGAAAAGCACATAAATACAA
>NW_026438194.1:1138-1841 GCF_001194135.2 Octopus bimaculoides
TCTGGAATTATCCAGTTATTTTTACTAGTTTATTTTGTCTTCGTCTTCGCTTTTTGTGCTATATGAACATTTATTGTGGTTTAGAGTCAAGATTTGACTGCTATTTTTCAGCGTGGCGGTATCTCTTAGATACCCTATATTATAATTTTAAATAATTGTTACCTTTGATGGTTTTTATTCCCATGCTGGCCACTTGATAAAATCAATATTTTAAATATCAATCTTATCCTTATTTATATAAATTTATATATATATATATATATAGGACGGGCTTCTTTCAGTTTCTGTCTACCAAATACACTCACAAGGTTTTGGTCAGCCCAAGGCTATAGTAGAAGACAATTGCCCAAGGTGCTATGCAGTGGGACTGAACCCGCAACCACATGGCTGGTAAGCAAGCTACTTATCACACGGCCATTCCTGTGCTGCCTATTTGCTTTCAATACCTCTATCACCATGACTATCATCACCATGAAAACCATCACAGCTACAACCACAATCATCATCATCGTTATCATTATTACCAGCAACCACCATCACCACCACTACCACTACAGTTATCTATCTTCATCAATCAACAGTAGTAGCAGCACTCCACTACCACTACCATTGCTAGGATGATGACAACCACTACCAGCACCACAACCACCACTACCATAACACTATCACAACCACCACCACTATCACCATTACCATCAATATT
>NW_026438195.1:0-222 GCF_001194135.2 Octopus bimaculoides
TAGTCTTGACTATTAATTCTGCCATGAAGGGAAACCATTGGGCCGGTGGAGTTCCAAGATATAGCCCCTGTCCCCTCAGATCATCACAGATCCTCCTCCATGTTTAACAGTTGGAAGAAGGCAGTCTGGGTCAAATGCTTCTTTTGGCTGTCTCCACAAGTATACTCGACAAGTTGTCGGAAATAAGGTAAAGGATGACTCGTCCGAGAAAATAACATTCTT
>NW_026438196.1:0-483 GCF_001194135.2 Octopus bimaculoides
CGCATATATAAAAACACATACATACTACCTGCATATCAACGCACATTTCAAGCTAAATTTATATATATAATGAAAAGAGAGCATTATCAGAATACTACCAGTTACATAAACACATTTCATACTTCTAGGCGTCAATAAATACAACCAAATATGTCTACCATTAGTACCAAATATCAGAGTTTAAGTTTTATATTATTGAGCATGTTGGGTAATATTCTGAAATGTATATGAATAGGGGCACCAAAGAATATGGCCGCTTGAAACGTGTACTTGTGATTTGGAAGATTTGCAGAAAGAGATTAGGCTTTTAATATAGACAACGCAAATAACAAGTGATTGCTGCAGGTTAAAGCTTTTAATATTGGATTTTTTATATTAGTTCCTCATTTGACCTGTCATACTTCATGAAGTTTGTGTTATGTACGTGTATATATGCATATATGTATATTTATATGAATATATATATATGTATATATACATATA
>NW_026438197.1:0-305 GCF_001194135.2 Octopus bimaculoides
TGGTGATTAGCTGCGTAGGTACAGTCCTTGGTAAAAGGTATACGGTAGCAGGTAACGTACTATTACTACCACTTTATTAATTAATTAATTAAATTAATGGCTTACTAGTGCAAACGACCAACTTTGTTGCATAGATATATATATATGTATATGTATATGTGTATATGCATATATGTATATGTATATGTGTATATGCATCATCATCATCATCATCATCCTTGTTTAACATCTGCCTTATGTTTATATATACGTGTATATATATGTGTGTGTCAGTACCGCCAGACTGTCCCTCGTGCCGGTGGCAC
>NW_026438198.1:0-315 GCF_001194135.2 Octopus bimaculoides
GAGGAATGAAAGAGAAGGAGAAATATGAAAATGAAAAGAAGGAAAACTATGATGATGACGATGATATCAATGACAACTATGATGATATCACTTATGATGATGACTGATGATGATGACTATGATGGTGATGATGATGATATCACTGACAGCGATGATGACGATGAAGATGCCAATGAAGAAGATAACACTAACAGTATTGATGATGGAAGTGGTTATGATGATGGTGATGCTGATGAAGATCACAACAATGATGACGGTGATGATGATGATTCAGTTGATGATATTGGTAATAGTGATGATGATGATAATGATGAT
>NW_026438199.1:0-268 GCF_001194135.2 Octopus bimaculoides
CGCAGCAGCAACAACAGTAGCACTACCACCAGTACCGCCACCACTACCACTACCGAAACCAGCACTATACCACCACCACCACCAACAACAACAACAACAACAACAACACCAGCACCACCATCAACTTCAACTCCAGCAGCAGCAGCACCACCACCACCACTACCACTACCGCCACCACCACCAACAGCAACAACAACTGCCGCCACTGCCACCGGCACCACCATCAGGTCGAACTACTACAGCAACAAAAAACGCACCAATGCCAACA
>NW_026438200.1:0-239 GCF_001194135.2 Octopus bimaculoides
TTCTCTGTGCGTGCGTGAGTGTGTGTACAAAAAAAGCACATACATAAATACATATAGACACATATATATATGCAAGCATGTACATGCAGTGTGTCTCTGTCTATGTCTTGGACAGATGTTTTATTGTTTAGAATCAGAAAACCTGATGGAAACCCAAAGAATCAATCACTCTACTGGTGGTCAAACTGTGGAAAGGGCAGTCATGGTAACTCTATTTTGTGTTACAGATATTTAAAATT
>NW_026438201.1:0-350 GCF_001194135.2 Octopus bimaculoides
TGTGTGTGTGTGTATTGTAGGAGGACACAAATCAATGAAGACAAACAACGTTTATCGGAGAAAACACAAGAGATCAAGCAAACAAGCTGTTGAACAAATGAGAAATGATGTTGTATGGTTGCTTTATCTCACAAGACACTGTTATTTTACTGAAATTTGAAGACATGTCGCCAGGCAGAGCTGATTCTAGATTTCTAATTTAGGGCGAAAGTGGAGGTGAGGATGAGTATTTACTTATTATGAGGCAGATACCATATCCTCTTGACATTTGCTTGTCTGTACACACACAAACACACACACACGAATGCACACTTATAACGCGTCATATGTTTGCATGTATGTGTGAGTGT
>NW_026438202.1:0-250 GCF_001194135.2 Octopus bimaculoides
CATGCTAGCATGGAAAGCGGACGTTAAACGATGATGATATATATATAATACATATATATATATACATATCCATATATTGATGCATATATATATACACATACATATATACATAATATAAGTATACACATACACATAATATATATATACATATAATATATATGCACACATATATATAATATATATACATATATATGATATACATACATACATATATATACATAATATACATATATATATATATATATATATA
>NW_026438203.1:0-137 GCF_001194135.2 Octopus bimaculoides
AACTGGAAGTTGTTCAATTTTTTCTATCGTCCTCATGTTAACGGATGATGTTCTCTTCAAAAGTGCAGAAAAATGTTCTACCCAATGCTTATGAATAGAAGCGGTGTCAGTCAAAAGAAAACATCCATCTTCTGTTC
>NW_026438203.1:147-285 GCF_001194135.2 Octopus bimaculoides
CGGTGTCAGTCAAAAGAAAACATCCATCTTCTGTTCTCACTGGAGCTATTGAGGAAGATTTTGGACCATATACCTCCCTAACGTAAGAATACAAACAACTGGCAGCGTTTCTATCAGCTGCTTCTTGTGCCCCTTTTG
>NW_026438204.1:0-398 GCF_001194135.2 Octopus bimaculoides
GAAGAGTGGGCAAAATGTTGAAAGTGTAGAAGTGGGTAGAGCGCTGGGTGTAGAAGTGGGTAGAGCGCTGGGAGGATGAATCGAAAGAGTAGGAGGAGTAAAATAAAAGGAGTGAAATAGAAGGACAGGGAGTGGGGAGCGGAGGGATGAATGTAGGGAAAAGAATTAGAAGTACTTAAAACCAGAAAGAAGTCGGAAGGGAGCAGAAAAAAAAGTCGGAGGAAGACGGGAAAAATCGTAAGAAGTCGGAAAATGTCGGAAGAAAGAAACAAGTTGGAAAGTAAAAAAAAAATAATAATAATAATATTCGTCAGATTAATTAACAGAAAAATGTCTCGGAGGAGTGATTCCTTGGACAGTAAAATGGTAAGATGGGATTGATGGTTTAAAGGGGTGGA
>NW_026438205.1:0-682 GCF_001194135.2 Octopus bimaculoides
TTTCTCTCTTTTTAAAACTTCCAATGAAACGACGGAGAAAGAAAATGTTGATCACAACAATAATTTAGGATAGACAGATAGACAGATAGATAGATAGATAGATAGATAAATAGATAGATACATAGATAGACAGATACATAGATAGACAGATAGATAGGTAGATAGATAGATAGATAGACAGACAGATAGATAGATAGATAGATAGATAGATAGATAGATAGATAAATAGATAGATATATAGATAGATACATACATACATACATACATACAAACATACAAACATACATACATACATACATACATACATACATACATAGGCAGACAGAGTGACAGAAACGTGACCACTGAGCACGGCATATCTCAACCAAAAGGCGATGATTTGAACTAAAAAGTGAAAAAGACGAGACCCAATGGTCTTACTTAGTCCGGCGCCTTACTGTCTCAATAATCCTCGGTAAACTATGAATTCAGAATATCGATTTTCAAACAAATATTTGGTAAGGTGTGGGAGAAAATGGAAACTAGGCATTCTTTCATTGAAGCGTATTAGTGCCGACATGAAAAAGCTGCCAGTGAGATTCGAAACAGAATTGCTGACAGACACATAATCAGTTCTGCAAAATACTCCATATTTGTACACACACAGACACACACACACACACACACACACACACACACACAC
>NW_026438206.1:0-236 GCF_001194135.2 Octopus bimaculoides
CTGGCGCCCCCGTTTTAAAATAGATCCAAAATGTGAAATGCAAGGGGGTTTTGATAAAGTACGAGAATTGTGAGTAGATGGAGAGAAAAGTCGAGAGGTTGGAGGAAATAATAAGAGTGAAAATGCCAGAGAAATGTGCTGAGAAATGCATTTTGATACATGAGGAAAGCTGCTTGGAGAGGATAGAAAATTGGTGAAAATATAACGAAATGGGTATGGTTGGTGGAGACACCACC
>NW_026438207.1:0-178 GCF_001194135.2 Octopus bimaculoides
ATATATATATATATACATACATACATACATACATACATACATGCATATATGCATGGATGCATACATGCATACATACATACATACATAGATACATACACACATGCATACATACATGCATACATACATTTATATATACATACCTGCATATATACATACATACACACATATATAGGAGCAA
>NW_026438207.1:188-351 GCF_001194135.2 Octopus bimaculoides
CAAACACAATGACACAGGCATACATATATACACATGCATACATACACACACAAATATATACATGCATAAATACACACACACATATACATACATATATGTGTATACATGCCAACACACACACACACACACATTCACAGACTTTGTGGTTCCATGAAAGTGGCAG
>NW_026438207.1:361-584 GCF_001194135.2 Octopus bimaculoides
CACACACACACACACATTCACAGACTTTGTGGTTCCATGAAAGTGGCAGCATGGAACTCAAAGTGGGGATCAATGAAGACAGATTTCCAGTTGCAAACAGAAGAACAACACCAGGAAGAATACATGAAACAGATGACTAACAACCATGACTGTGCAGAGACTTTGATTTCCAGCTCGTTAGTAGTAGTAGTAGTAGTAGTAGTAGTAGTAGTAGTAGTAGTAG
>NW_026438208.1:0-231 GCF_001194135.2 Octopus bimaculoides
TCCCCCTGTGGGATGAAGTTAAAATAATAGACAGAGAACACCACTGGAAATACGAAAACTAAAAGAAACAGTACATATGCTAGGACACAACAACCTCCTTAGCAGACTGAGTGCAGATATGAATAGCATATAAGAACCGGTATTATGGAAGGATATGAAAATATTAGATTTATAAGCCCCGAAATTCACTCCATAATTACCTACGGACATATGGCGTAGTGGTTAAGAGCG
>NW_026438209.1:0-278 GCF_001194135.2 Octopus bimaculoides
ATGACCTTGCCAGCTGAAGGAATGACCCTGGCCTACTTTGGGGTAGGAGAAGATATGTGCTTCCACTGCTTTGATTGTTCTCTGGTTTCAGGCTGGTAGTGATGGACCCAACTTTCGTCCATAATAATGAAACGTACAAGAAAATTCTCTTCATCAGCGTCAAACAGTTCCAGATTGCTCGTGGACAAAGTGCATCTGGTGTGTTTCTGTTCAGGAGTCAAAAGGCGTGGGACCCACCTTGCAGAAACCTTTGGGAACCCAAGTTCTTTTGTCACAAT
>NW_026438210.1:0-683 GCF_001194135.2 Octopus bimaculoides
ACAGTCACCTATGTTTTCATACTCGTGATTTCAATTACCCAATATTGATTCAGAAATATTTCACTGGCCACAAAATGCAACTGATTTCCTTCATTTAATGTTAGATTCAAACTAATCGATGTTGCATGCCTGCAGCAGTAGCTGGAGGCAATTTACAGATGGGCTGAGGACAATAATATGCAGTTTAATGCTGGAAAATTTCAAGCCCTGCACTACCAGCACCCAAAATTGAACGGAAAACATACAGGGTACACTGGCTCAGTGGGGGATTACAATCTCATTTGTGATCTGGGTATCGACATGAGTGATGATACCTCTTTCCAAGTGCACTTTAACAAGATGACGACAAAGTGCAGACGGCTGGCTGGATGGCTCCTGAGAACCTTCAGAACCAGAGACAAAGAAACCATGATGGTCCGCTGGAGGACATTCATCCGCAGCTGCCTGGACTACTGCTCCTAACAATGGTCACCCCACAGTGTAAAATTAACAGTGGACCTTGAAGCAATCCAGTGAAGCTACAAAAAGATCATCTCATTGCAACAGCGCAGCTACTGGGGAGGGCTGAAACATGTAAGACTCCACTCCCTAAAGTGAAGATAGGGAAGATATGCAGTAATATACATCTGGAAGAAGCTACACAAATGCCAGAACGGGTCACCACTGCACAGTGCCAAAGATCC
>NW_026438211.1:0-369 GCF_001194135.2 Octopus bimaculoides
GGACTCCTTGCCTTTCATCCTTTCAGGGCCAATAAATTAAGTGCCAGTTGAATTCATTCCTGACATTGCTGGCCTTGTGCCAAAATTTGAAGCTAATATTATGATATTCTTGTAGAGCTAACAGAACTGTGGTTGCCACAGAGAACAAACACAACCCTGTTTATCAAACTGTTCCCTCCAAGAATTCAGACCAATCCGACATAATGAAACAATGGCCATTCCAGTTCTTCCAAATGGTAGACTAGCTTCCATGGATGTTGAAACATGCAGTGATGGAGGTGCCATTAGTGGAAGGACTGAACTTTGGGAAAACAGGCATTCGTTGATGATGATGATGATGATGATGATGATGATGATGATGATGATGAT
>NW_026438212.1:0-1129 GCF_001194135.2 Octopus bimaculoides
TCTTCTTCTTCTGCTTCTTCTTTTCCACATACACAATAATCAAAGGCATCTTCATCTTCGCCAACAGAAAATATCACTACCAACATTATCATCAATATCATATCCATTATCACAAGAAAAGCTGAGAATCCTCATCTTTTTCACAATAATTAAAATTAACATCACCCTACAATCAGCATCATAACATCATCACCACTCCCACAATTATTTCTTCTCCTTTTCCACATCCTTTACTACAACAACATCCTGAAGTTCATCATGATGTTAATCTACTTTTAATCTCTTCCATCATCCAATACTTTAGACACAAATTTGTTCAATAAATGTTCTTAACTCAATGTTATGTTCCAGGGATTTGTCCGCTAATAAAATTGCGAAAATCAAAGCAGACAACTTCCGAAATCTCGCCAGTTTCACAACTCTGTAAGTTGAATCAACCTACGTTTATAGTATTTCTTTGACGATATCTTTCAAAAAATGTAATGTCTTTCTGTAGACGCAATTTAAACTTTGTCCCCTTCATATACTTCTACAAATTTCTTCTGCTTCTTTTCCTGTCTGTACATCTAGTTCTTTTATTTCTTTGTCTCTGAAATATTTGTCTTATGTAAAACATCTTCAGCTTCTTCTTCTTTATTCATCATATTCAACGTCTACTTGATCAAGCTCTTCTTCATCTCCTTCATGTTTATCTTAATTATGAAAATGAAAGAAGTATAAAAAACGGCATTTTTGATGGGATGACCCATTGCACATTCCTTTCAACTTAATTTTATGTTGCAGAAATTTGTATAAACAATGCAATCAAGAAAATTGAAGACGCAACTTTTCAGAACTATTCTAGTTTAACAGAATTATAATTTGGACAGTTGTAGATTGTATTTCATTGCCGTCGTATTTATAATCTTTAATTACCATTCCATTCTATTGCGCTCTTTCTTCTTGTCACACTCTGCATTCTCAAACCACCTCCAGAGCTGTATGTGATGGTGTTTCAATGTCTCTAAATGTGAATATGTGTGTTCCTGAGTCCTTACTTGAGACTGTGTGATTGTTCAAGCTGCACATTTTATATACGCGTATGCATATGCTTATGTTTCGTGTAAGGAGTAGTTCAATACTAGTGTAT
>NW_026438213.1:0-263 GCF_001194135.2 Octopus bimaculoides
GAGAGGACTCTAGTCGATTATATTGACTCCAGTAGTTGGCAAGTGTCTTCTACTATAGCCTTGGGTCAACCAGAGCCTTGAGAGTGGATTTGGTAGAAGAAAACTGAAAGAAGCCCGTCGTATATATATATGTGTGTGTATGTTTGTGTGCCTGTGTTTGTCCCCCGAACATCGCTTGACAACTGATGCTGATGTGTTTAGGTCCCCGTGACATAGCAGTTTGGCAAGAGAGACCGATAAAATAAGTACTAGGCTTACAAAGA
>NW_026438214.1:0-348 GCF_001194135.2 Octopus bimaculoides
CATACATACATACATACATACATATATATATATATATACATATATACACATGTATATATAAATAGATAGATAGATAGACACACACACACATATGTACGTATATGCATATGTATGTGTATGGGCGGCAGAAAAATTAAATAAAGTGCATAGATATAAATGTAGCCAAATAAGAATATATATAAAGCACAATTTTAAAAGTTTACATAAAAAGAAAAACCTAACACAATTTTATTTGTGATTTAGTGTGGATATATGTGAATTATGAATGCATATGAATATGCGTACGCGTGTATATGTCTGTATACATACACATATCTATCTGTCTGTCTATCTATCCATCTATCTATA
>NW_026438215.1:0-675 GCF_001194135.2 Octopus bimaculoides
CCGATGCTGGTGTGTTTACGTCCCCGCAACTTAGCGGTTCGGCAAAATAGGCCGATAGAATAAGTACTAGGCTCACAAAGAATAAGCCCAGGGTTCAAATTTGTTCGATTAAAGGCGGTGCTCCAGCATGGCCGCTGTCAAATGACTGAGACAAGTAAAAGAAAAGAAAAATATATATATGTGTATGTATGTATGTATGTACAATGCCATCAGAAGAACAAGAACAGTGGGCATCTTTCGATATAAGTATAATCCGCAAACTGCCGAACTCATCAATAAAATAAGTTTAATGTTTGCGGTTTGTCTTTTATCTGTTTCAGTCGTTAGACAGCGGCCATACTGGAACACCGTCTTTAAGAATTTTGGTTGAAAGAATCGGTTTGTTAAGCTTGTACGTACTTATTCTATCGGTCTCTTTTGCCGAACCGCCAAGTTAGAGACGTAAACAAACCCACACCAATTGCCAAACGGCTATGGGGAGACAAGCACAAACACACGTATGAGTGCGCGTGTGTGTGTGCATATATATATATATAGAAAATAATAATAAAAACGAAGAACAAACACAAGAAAACAAAACAACAACGCGAGGACGTGGTACATGCAAAGCATAAGCAGACGCTCGGGGAAGGAAAGAAAGATGGCTTAACGTTTCGAGCAAACGCTCTTCTTCAG
>NW_026438216.1:0-248 GCF_001194135.2 Octopus bimaculoides
GTTAAACCTGCAAAAACATCACAAAAGACATGCTACTCAGAGTTTCACTATCCCGTCCCCGTGATCAAGACTCTTGATAACTGGCTGACGAACAGGAACGTGAAACGCTGAATAGTAGTTTTTTGTGATGTTTTTGCATATTACTCTACCTTCGGTATTCGAGTACTATTTTTGCCACTTTGTTTCGCATATATGTACTTGCTCGTGTATACACACACAACCACATGCACGCACACACACACACACAC
>NW_026438217.1:0-1613 GCF_001194135.2 Octopus bimaculoides
GAAATGAAGCTAGTATCCTCTGCTGGATGTGTTATGTCAGTGTGCATACACAACACAGAAAAGTTGGACATAAGGATCATCAGATGTAGTGTGAAAGAGAGATGACTATGCTGGTCTGGTCACGTGTTGCATATGTATAAGTACAGCTGTGTGAAGAAGTGTCACACCCTAAGCCCTAACAGTGGAGAGACCCAGTGGAAGAGGTAGACCCAGAAAGACCTAGGAAGAGGTGGTGATGCACGACCTTCAAACGTTGGGCTTCACGGAGGCAATAACAAGTGACCGAGACCGTTGGAGACATGCTGTGTTTAAGAAGAACCAGCAAGTCAAGTGAGACCGTAACCATGGTCTATGCCAGTGTTGCATAACTGGCCCATTTAAGAGTGCCCTTCAATCATGGGTCAATAAACTGCCCTTGTGAGGACCATTTGAGTCAAGTGAAATCAGCCGTGGCTGATGCTAGAACTGCCTGACTGGCACCTGCACTAGTGCCATGTAAGAGGCACCATTCCCACTGGACTGGCTCCCATGCTGGTGGCACATAAAATGCACCATATGTGCCGGTGGAAGGTGAAAAGTACCATTCGAGAGTTGTCATTGTTAGTGCTGCCTGACTGGCTCCCGTGCCAATGGCACGTAAAAAGCACCATTCAAGCATGGCTGATGCCAGTACTGCCGGACTGGCTCTTGCGCTGGTGGCTTGTATAAAGCATCCACTACACTCTTGGATTGGTTGGCATTAGGAAGGGCATCCAGCTGTAGAAACCTTGCCAGATCAGATTGGAGCCTGATGCAGCCTTCTGTCTTGCTAGTCCTCAGTCAAACTGTCTAACCCATGCCAGCATGGAAAGCGGACGTTAAACAATGATGATGATATATAATGAGAGGAATTCAAGACAGGCTGCCTCTGGGAGCTCCTCTATACTGATGACCTTGCTCAAATAGCTGAATCACTACCAGAACTAGAGAAGAAGCTTCAGGTGTGGAAGCAAGGTCTAGAATCAAATGGTCTTTGAGTCAATCTAACCAAAACCAAAGTCTTAGTAAGTAGAAAGGCAGACAAATCACAAATCCCTTCAGGTAGGTGGCCTTGCTTGATCTGTAGAAAAGGCATAGGTAGAAACTCCATAAGATGCACCTGGTGTAAGCTATGGACACGTAAGAGGTACAGTAATATCAAAGGAAGGTTAACTGGGAAGATAGTTTTTGTGTGGCAGATACACAGGGCCAATAAACACCGAAGATGTACAGAAAACAGATTCCATCACATGCCATGGGGAAAAATTAGAAGTAGTTGATAGTTTCTGTTACCTAGGTGACCAAGTCAGTAGCGAGGGTGGATGTTCTGGGAGTGTAGCTGCTAGAATAGGAATAGACTGGGAAAAGGTAAGAGAACTCCTACCTCTGCTGGTAACAAAGGGCCTCTCACTCAGAGTGAATGTAGATTGTATGAAGCATGTGTCTGAACAGCCATGCCACATGGCAGTGAAACATGGGTTGTGACTGCTGAGGACATGCGTAGGTTTGAAAGAAATGGAGCTAGTATGCGCAACTGGATGTGTAATGTCAGTGTGCATACATGACAGCGTAAGCACCTTGAGAAAAGTTGAACA
>NW_026438218.1:0-200 GCF_001194135.2 Octopus bimaculoides
CACTTTTAGGTAGTTTTCATTTTTGCAAAACCACTATTTATTTTGAAGTCGAGAGGGTTCATATAAGCTAGATTGTTGTTGAAAACATGTTTATCAAAGAGTTCACCGAAGTCACAACCGTTTGCAGTAAACAGTAACTCACAAAATTTTGCAAATAACCATGAAAATCCAACAAAACTTGAAAATGCTTATTTCGTGAT
>NW_026438219.1:0-370 GCF_001194135.2 Octopus bimaculoides
ATATATATAAGTTTTAGTCCATGTTATGTGTGGAGAAGTTCGTGAAATGAATGCCTCAACAAAAATATCTAAGGGGAAGTAATTGTTGGTCGTTATTATTGAGAACAGGGGAAGCAATTGCTCATTTTCGGGGAGGAATTAAATGAATATACGAAAAGCTAAAGTAGTGAGATGAAATACGTACAGTGAAGGGTATGTGATCAAGAACTGAAAAATAGACTGAGTCCAATGTCGGTATGGATTCATATTTAGACGTGCTCTGTATTTTTCGATGAACAAATTTTCTTTATTTAAACGTTCCTGTAGAGAAATTGTTTCATTCTACCGGTAGATGGGGAAATCTGAGAAATGTGTTTGTATATTATGTGTA
>NW_026438220.1:0-238 GCF_001194135.2 Octopus bimaculoides
ATATGCATCACATGACCATACCAGTGCAATCATCTCTCTCACACACCACATCTGATGCCTCTTATGTCCAACTTTTCTCTCAATATGCTTACACTCTGTCATACATGCACATCAAGCAAAGCATGCTAGCTTCATTTCTTTTAAGCCTTTGCATGTCATCAGTGGTCAAAACCCATGTTTCACTGCTGTGTAGCACAGCTGTTTGCACACAGGCATCATACAATCTGCTTTTCACTCT
>NW_026438221.1:0-227 GCF_001194135.2 Octopus bimaculoides
AGTAATCCATCTGTCACTCTGTCTATTTATCTACCAGTCATTCATCTAACCACTCATCCATATGTATACCTATATATCTGACTATCAACCCATCTAGTTAGCTACCTACATGTGCATCCACCGTTTACCTCTCAATTTATCTATGGATTTATTTGTCTACTTGTTCGCCCAACCACTGAACCATCTATCTATCTATCTATCTATCTATCTATCTATCTATCTATCTA
>NW_026438222.1:0-376 GCF_001194135.2 Octopus bimaculoides
TTCAAATACCATCTGAAGAGCAAGATAGGGCTGGAAAAGAGAACCCTGTCGGCTAGAGTATATGAACAGAGATGGAAGGTAGTAGTGAAAAAGGTGGGTGTGAGTCACCCAAACTAATCATCGAAAAAAATAAAAGGCGAGTTGCTGGGCCTTATAGGTGTATGTGTGTGTATGTATGTATATATGTGTATATGTATATATATATATATAGGTGTGTGTGTGTGTATGCATATGTATGTCTGTATAATTGAAAGGGGGGAAAAAAAAGTCAACGAACATATGAATTTTAAATATAAAGACAATCGTTAATTTTTAAAAGATCATTTGAACTCATACATTTTGTTTATTTGTTTGTCCTGTATTGTACCCATCTTTG
>NW_026438223.1:0-265 GCF_001194135.2 Octopus bimaculoides
TTATGTCCTGGATATGGTTCTAGACTGTACTAAGTAGCGGAGCCCTGTTTGAGGATTTCTAGGCTTTTGAGGAATTGAGGACCACTTCCTTGCCACTATTTGTTCGTTGGACCGGATACTAATTAGGAATTAACTAAGAAATAAACAACAGATAGTGAAGGATGCCCAAATCTCTTTAGAGTTCCTTCATAAAGGAAGTGGTCTGACTCGTTCACGATTTGACTTCTACCATATGTATATATGTACATATGTATGTATGTATGTA
>NW_026438224.1:0-2642 GCF_001194135.2 Octopus bimaculoides
TGTGTACTCTTCTGTAGATTATTTACGATAGTAACCGGCCAAAATATGTTAAAATTATCATAAACAAAGAACTCTTTCTCTGGCTGATCAGATCAGAAGCTGCTGAAATACCTCTTTCTGCTGAAATAACATATTGAAAGCTCTTTACGTGCTGTACCTTGTTTTTTCTTTCAAATTCAGCAACACGTAATAGTCGAGTTAATGCCAAATTTGAATCTAAGTCGACAGATTTACTTTTCTGTGGATACAGTAAGAACTGGTAGCGATGGATTCCAGAATGCGGAGAAGGGGATTCGAAAGCTGTTGGAGGGAAAAATAAGAGAAAATTAGTGGCGGAAATAAAATTTATATAAACATATGCATATATCATCATTTCTGCTACAAAAATATAATGGCTACATCTAAGGGTCTGCAACTACAAGACTTACCAACGCCAACCCATAGAACCTGTTAAATAACAGCAGTAAAAATAAATGCATAAACCTAATGCTGAAAAACGAAGATCACAATAATATCCTAGGAGTCAGCAGTAAACTCTTCAGGAATCATCCTCTTCCTGATGATCTCCAGTACAACCCTAAGCAGTCGGACTAACATACCCCCAAGAAAACCCGGAATACTTGAGAAAGAACTCTACCCTCTTACCGAATACATACATAAATATCAACGCAAGGAATATTGCTGAAAATTTCCTATCAAAACTTCTACCACGTGCAAACATAACACAACGGATATTATTAACTGGGACAGACAAGTTAAAGTATGTACCGCCATTGAGATCAACTGTTCTTCAAAAATCAACGAGAAAGAGGGTAACTACTGATTACTTCTCTGAAGTCCCCAGCTTGCATACGCAGATTTATAAAGATAACCTTTATACCAATAATAATTGGTGTACTTGGTTTAAGTAACAATCAGGAAAGGCTACGGTTTTCTGTGGAAGAAATCAACCGGATAACACGCACATTACAAGCACAACATCCACAAGTACGATGAAAGGATGCAAGACCTCTCTCAAGTTTAAAATATGACTTCGTTTTGTCATATTCGTTTTGTCAATCCAACTTCTTTCATACTCGAAACAATTCAATTCTATATTTTATATTATATTACATCGTATTATATTATTCATGTGTGCTTGCGTGTGCGTGTGTATGAGTGTGTGTGTGTGTGTGTGTGTGTGTGTGTGTGTGTGTGCGCGTATTTCTAGGTAGATGTGCATTTGTGTGTGTGTTTGTTATTGTGTATGTGTGAGCGTGTCTATCGACAAATCTTATGTCTAGAGAGGCGGACGTCAGTATCGTTGGAAATAGAGGATTAAAATATTCTTTTCTACTCTAGGAACAAGGCAAGAAATTTTGGTGGAGGGGCCAGTCGATCAGATCGACCCCAGTACACAACTGGTACTTAATTTATCGACCCTGAAAGGATGAAAGGCTAAGTCGACCTTGGCGAAATTTGAACTCAGGACGTAAAGACAGACGAAATACCGCTAAGAATTTCGCCCGGCGTGCTAACGTCTCTGCCATCTCACCGCCTTAGAGGATTAAAAATATTGAATGCCAGAGTTATAGATTCTTACACACAGGACTTCAAGTCTGTGAGTCAACGATACTCTGATCGCTGCAAGGCTTCACCTGGCAGAGGCCCAGGGCTCTAAAATTGTGGAATTGCGATTAATGAAGAGGCGCAGAGCGTTTAGTATTGATAACCACACGCGTGCCCACTCACATATTCATGCATGCATATATGTACGTATGTTTGTCTGTATATATGTTTGTGTGTATATGTTTGTGTGTATATGTTTGTGTGTATATATGTGTGTGTAGGTATGTATGTGTATGCATGTATGTATCACTTTGAGTAGCAATGAAAATATTACTTACGTACTACGTCCTTCGGTCCTGCTGTTACGCCTGATTCCAGTTCTTCGAGCTGAAATTTATAATTTCAATAAGAATACATAGATACTTACATGCTTCCATACATAAATACGCACACACAAACATATAATTATATAATCATATAGAAGTGTTTTTTGTTGTTTTTCTTCTCACCACAAGAGTGATATTCATGGAATAACGTCTCTTCATTTAATCAAGTATTGTCGTAATTAACTTGCGTTTCGTTTCTATGCTGAGTGCTTCGTTTCCCCCTCATTCTTTTTCATATGTGTGTATACATCTCTCTCTCTGTCTCTCTCTCTCTCTCTCTCTCTCTCTCTCTCGCTCTCTCTCTCTCCTGCTCTCTGTATGTATGTATGTATGTATCTATCTATCTATCTATCTATCTATCTACACTCTAATACCTTTCTCTCTCTCTCTCACCCTTATCTTCCCGTTCCTACTTCCTTATTATATTGACTGACCACTATCTGCTACACTTTCCCTTATCTCTATTTTCCTTTTTCCTTTCTTTTCTTTATTCCTTTTATTATTTCCTTCTTCCTTTTTTCTTCTCTTTCACTTCCCTTTTTTCTCTTTCTTTATTCCTCTCTTCCTGTTTCCGGTTTGACCTTATTAATATATTCCCTACTTTTAGATCACTTTAAATTAGAACCTTTCATTCATTAACACTGTGTATAAATCTGTATTTGGAATGACCAATTTCAAAGACCGTTGGATTTTACTCATAGGGTATTG
>NW_026438226.1:0-320 GCF_001194135.2 Octopus bimaculoides
AGCTAGTCCAAAAGAAGCACAGCATTTTGTTGGTAGGGTATTAAAAGAAAACAAATGACAGAAAAATAAATAAGCAAATATAGCAAATTAAACATAGCAAATTACACACGAACAAGAACAACTACTTTAATATCAACAACATTAATATCCACTGCAAGAGCAAAATGAGCCACTACTGCTACATCAACAACATCAACAACTAGGATAAGAAAAAAAAAACATGGCAGTATAAATGTAAAGTAGCAGAGATTATTAATAATATTTAAAAAAAACAACAGAATGTTAAAAGAAGTGGTAAGAGTAACTAGACAAAAAACGAA
>NW_026438227.1:0-356 GCF_001194135.2 Octopus bimaculoides
ATATGTAGGTATGTACATGTATGTATGTATATATGCATATATTTATATATGCATATAGTTGACTGGTATTTATTTTATCAATCCTGGAAAGATGAAAGTAACATTGTCCCTGGTAAATGAAATGACCACATTTCTCAGATATTTTGTCCAATGCTCTGTTATCATTGCATTGTTATTGTCTTTGCACAGCTTCTAATGCTGGAGATGTACTACGGTGCCAGTTGTTCACTTCCTGTGAACTAAGGTAAAACCCTTTATTCTTCGAGTATCATCTGGAGTATTTGAGTGGTTCCAAGCAGTGCTGTCTTCTGCAAATGCTCCACCCTTATTGCAGCCCCTATTTGTTCCATGTACTT
>NW_026438228.1:0-216 GCF_001194135.2 Octopus bimaculoides
ATATGTGTGTGTGTGTGTGTGTGTGTGTGTGTGTGTGTGTGTATACATAGGCCAAGGAAAAGGAGCGAGGGTTGGGAGTACTGGCGTCGAAGACAAAAAGATAGAGGATATACAAAGTGACAGTTAAAAATATTGAGATGAGCAGAGACAGGGAGAGAGTAAAGAAACAATATACACCCATCCATCTATATACACATACATACATACATACATACA
>NW_026438229.1:0-255 GCF_001194135.2 Octopus bimaculoides
CTACTGCTGATGAGGAGGATAATGATGATGTTGATGATGATGATGATGTTTCTGGAAATGGTGAAAATGAAGATGATGTTGACGATTATAATAATGATAATAGATATAAAATATACATAAAATAGATGATGATGATGATGATGATGATGATGATGATGATGATGATGCAAAGAATGCTGCTGCTGCTGCTGATGATGATGATGAAGATGACGATGATGATGATGATGATGATGTTGTTGATGATGATGATGATGA
>NW_026438229.1:380-617 GCF_001194135.2 Octopus bimaculoides
TGATGATGATGATGATGATGACGATGATGATGACGATGATGATGATGGTGCTGATGAAGATGACGATGAGGATAGATATTTATCTCCAAGTATCCCTTCATCGAGCTAAACTATGACAAAAGGCATTCAAATATTGCCAATCAGGTATTTTCCTCTTACAGGTATACATTATCTGATGTGTTCTACATCTAATAGGGTAGGGGTGTCATCTGAGTGAGATCTGTCTGTTATTTCTAG
>NW_026438230.1:0-262 GCF_001194135.2 Octopus bimaculoides
GTTTTATGTTGAAACTGACCAGATCTGGCCTCTCACATTTACCCCACAATGCTATTCTAAAAATAATACAATTACATCTTCAAAATCCTGAAGCTATGAGATAATGCAGGATTAATTGAAAACAATATGAATAAAGAAGCATTACATTTGGCAGAGTAATCTGAATGTTAAAGGGTTACACAGGCCATATCCAGCCCAAACATTTTACATGTTTTATGTTCCAAATGGCCAGATCTGATCTCTCATACCTACCCTACAATGA
>NW_026438230.1:272-762 GCF_001194135.2 Octopus bimaculoides
TTATGTTCCAAATGGCCAGATCTGATCTCTCATACCTACCCTACAATGATCTGAATGCTAAGGGGTTAAACCGTGTCTGATTGTAGGACCCTGGTTCAGGAGTTCCAGGGTTTAGAGGATTGTGGAACCAATTCTTAGCCATTATTGTTCCCAGGTCAACTTTGACCTGGAGTAGTAACACCTGTTAGGGTCTCAACTACGAGTTAATTAGTATATTATAGAAAAACTCCTTATGAGTACCCTGGGGAAAAAGAAGGCTAGAGAAATCATACTCAACAGCAAATTAAGGAGTAGAGTACCCTCAAAGAGTCTGGGACCCTCTTTGATACCCTTCCAGCAACTCTAACATGGGTAGTGGTCTCTAGCCCTGTAAGGCAATTTGCCACTAAGAGAAAGGTGTTCCAATATTAAACTCACAGCTTGCTGGTCACCACAGCTATCTTAGCCCATGTCCTGGTTTGACAACATTAACCCATTAGAGTTTAAACCA
>NW_026438230.1:12506-13027 GCF_001194135.2 Octopus bimaculoides
TATAAGATGTAGTGTACTCAGAGTTGAGTGCTTGTACATCAAATAGCTTCTTCAGAGCTTCTAAAATCAAGTGCATGTTTATTTGGAAAAGCATTTACATAGATGGAAAGGATCATCAGAGAAGATACCAAACTACATAAGAAATAGAATACACACACACACACACTCATACACAAGATCATAAAGTTAGTAGTTATGAGTAGTGGATATATATTTACTTAAATGACTAAACAGAACAGGGGGAAACACATGGATGAAAGAGTCATTGAAGAGGTCACAGATGGGTGATGAAATATTGCCATAAGATAAAATATGAACAATAATTTTTGTTCTTATTAATAAACAAGTGAAGAACAATTGTATAATGTGTGTGTTTATTTGGCAAGAAAAAATGACCATCCTGAAATATAACAACTTCCATAGGATTATGGCCATTTCACAAACTTCTTCATGTGATATTAATTTCAGTATGGAGGAAATTATGTGAACATGTTTGCATTGATATACATGCTCAGCAATAT
>NW_026438230.1:13037-13298 GCF_001194135.2 Octopus bimaculoides
ATACAATGGTATATTCACAAATGGAGGCAAATAAAGAAAGCTAGCTCACCAGATCACTGGAACATCATAGTTACACCAACAATTCAGGAATTTTTCCCCCACCTCCCCCTCTTTGCCTTCATGTGAACTCCCTACTCCCTACTCATACCCCCTGAGCAATCCTCTACCATCTCATTCATATCCTTATCCCCATACCTTAAGAGTATGCCCTGGCACATCACCACCATCTCTCTCTCTCTTGCACTCTCACACTTACTCATT
>NW_026438230.1:13308-13539 GCF_001194135.2 Octopus bimaculoides
CTCTCTTTCTGTCTTTCTTTCACTCTCTCCCTTTTATTGGTATAGCCATATATTTCCTCTACAGAATGATACCTGCTTCTTTCCCTCTGTCACACTCTAACCTCTCATCAGTTAGAAAAGGCCACTTCGGCCAGTACCCCCACTGCTAAAAAGATCTTTGTTTTGCAAGTTACTTGGTGACCCTGTCAAAGCTGGTGTCATGTAAAAAACATTCAGTCCACACTGTAAAAT
>NW_026438231.1:0-299 GCF_001194135.2 Octopus bimaculoides
GAAATTAGTTACCCGATTGTAAGAATTCAAATAAAGTAGCCCCGAAAAGGACTTTGATGCGTTCCCAGAGTATATAGAACTTAGAAGGAAATACTAATAAGGTATGTATACTAGAATCGTGAAGCATGTTACGTAATAAAAGTTTATGAGATAATAACAATTCAAAGTAAATAACTCTGAAAAGGGATTTTGTGCGTTCCCAGAGAATATTACCCTCAGGGGTGCTAGTGTTGGTATATTCGTAAATAAGTCACTAACCGAAATAAGTGGATCTATTCTTTAGGAAAATACTATTTACT
>NW_026438232.1:0-248 GCF_001194135.2 Octopus bimaculoides
CGTGTTTGATAAGTGCCAATACACGAAACTCTCAGCTTTTGACTTACTCACTAACTTCTGCCGATGATATATATGTGTACATATATGTGTAAAAAAAATCTCATCACGCAATCGAATCAATGAAAGAGTCTCTACGTGGTTACTTGACACGCTAAAAATAGCAGCCAAGGCATCCCCCTACCTAAATAACACACCCATTGTAATGTTCTAGATTATCCCTAAAAAGACAGTTTGCTGAAGGCTGGAAT
>NW_026438233.1:0-220 GCF_001194135.2 Octopus bimaculoides
ATATCATATGATATGATATACGATATCATAACATAACATATATATCATATCATGTCATATCATGTCCTATCATATCATATCAGATCATATCATATCTTATCGTATATCAAATCATATCGTATTAAATCATATCATATCATATTTATCATTTGCAGGATTCTTCTTTCGAATCTAGGTATATCTACATGCAGGACACAAAGAAAGACTGGGGTATATATAT
>NW_026438234.1:0-226 GCF_001194135.2 Octopus bimaculoides
AGTTGTGAAAGTGAGTCACCTTGGAAAATGCCACAGTTTATGCTAATATTCTAATACTCCATTAGAATGATATAATTGGAGCTTCTTGTTCCATAGCGACATATACTTTAAAAAATCTGAAATCACAGGAGAAATTTTGAAAATGTCTAGAGATTTCAGAATCCACGAATGTGGTGTGCTGTCAAAGGCTTTTTAATAATCAATCCATGAAGAGCTGAGATTTCTG
>NW_026438235.1:0-390 GCF_001194135.2 Octopus bimaculoides
CACACACACACACACACACATATACGGGACGAAAGAGGGACGTGTCTCTTTTGTCAGTTCACTGTGTCTGATTTCCGGTGTCTGCTACTGTTGAGGAGATAACCACTATGAAATGCTTACGTCCGTCATTCTGTGGTTAGGGAGCGATGCGTATTGACTCGGTGCATTTACATCAATCTGTCTGTCTGTCTACTGCGAGAAATTTGAATAAATGTTTACCTCTTCTGAAACATACGATAATGAAATACCGAGCAGATAAACAAAAACGGAGAAATTAATCTGACAAACCAATATGTTGAAATACACACACCTGTCATGAAAATGCGACACAGTAGAATAGAACCCCGGTTCTTGTGAATGCAAAGTGAAATTATATTTCTGATATATATA
>NW_026438236.1:0-265 GCF_001194135.2 Octopus bimaculoides
TTCTCTTATACACCAAATGTGCCATCAAAACTCTTGATTGGACCATATCAAGTGGGGGAGAAGAGCCATGCAAGGAACCTGAAGAGAGCACAGCATAAAGACGGAAAATCATGGTGGTGCACCAACCAGCATGACCGCAGCCACTTGGCTGAAACCCATAAATAAATATATTAAATATTATATATATAAATTATATATATATATGTATTATATATTATATTTATATGTATTTGTATTATATATATATATATATATATATATACAT
>NW_026438237.1:0-324 GCF_001194135.2 Octopus bimaculoides
TATATATATATATATATATACATACACATAATACTATCCTGCCTTACTTCTATACAAACGTCCACCCCTTATACACCCGTATATACAATTTTAAGCCTATACCCTGCTACTGTAACCACGTTCTTTCACTCTCTCCTGTACCTTCTCCTCCTGCACCATCATCATCATCATCACCATCATCATCACCATCATCATCATCATCATCGTCGTCATCATCCCTGTTTCTCCCACGCCGGTGCTGTGCGTAGCATTATTTATTTATTTGTTTGTTTGTTTATTTTGTTTATTAAGTTGAAGGTTGCCTAAAACCTGGGTAATGTAGAA
>NW_026438238.1:0-328 GCF_001194135.2 Octopus bimaculoides
ACCAACATCGGTTGTCAAGCGATGGTGGGAGGATAAACACAGACACACAACCACACACATACACACATATATATATATACGACAGGCTTATTTCAGTTTCCGTCTACCAAAGCCACTCACAAAGGCTTTCGTTGGCCCGAGGCTATAGTAGAAGACACTTGCCCAAGGTGCTACGCAGTGGGACTGAACCCGGAACCATGTGGCTGGTAAGCAAGCTAACCAAAAGCCACTCCTGCGCCTATATATGTAATATTTATACTTATTTATTTGTATGTGTATGTATATATATATATATAGGAAAATGAAAAAAAGCCAGAATGCTAAACTG
>NW_026438239.1:0-246 GCF_001194135.2 Octopus bimaculoides
GTATGTACGTATTTGTATGCCTGTGTTTGTCCTCCCCACCATCGCTTGACAACCAATGTTGGTGGGTTTACGTCCCCGAAACTTAGCCGTTCAGCAAGAGACAGATAAATTAAGTACTACATTTACAAAGAATAAATCATCCTGGGGTTGATTTGTTCCACTAAAGGTGGTGCTGCAACATGGCCGCACTCAAATGACTGGAGCAAGTAAAAAAAAGAGTACATATATATATGTGTGTGTGCGTGT
>NW_026438240.1:0-409 GCF_001194135.2 Octopus bimaculoides
ATCACTGTGATGCTTGTGCTAAATCATTCTCTTATGGTCATGTTTTAAATACACACAAAATGTATTCAAAATGCTGAAAGCCATATCGTTGTAACATCTATGGGAAATCATTCTCTGTAAAAGTTCATATTGAGTAGACAGAAATACAATTATATATACAGGACAGTAGCTGTACCACTGTCACGTGTTATAAATCATCCTCTCAAACCAGTCATTTAAGTATTTATAGATGTATTTGTACAGGTGAGATACTCTGTCAGCATGATATTTGTGGTAAATCTTTCTTACAAATTACTGATATAAGAAAGCACTATTGCATTTGAGCAGGAGAAAAACCATATCACTGTAATATGTGTGATAAATCATTCTCTGTAAGAAGTGCTTTAACTACTCACAAATGCATTGTTAC
>NW_026438241.1:0-303 GCF_001194135.2 Octopus bimaculoides
TGTTCCCCCCCCCCAACATCGCTCGACAAGCAATGGTGGTGTGTTTACATCCCTGTAACTTAGATTTACGTTCCTAACTCAAGCTTGATGATAACTAAGTTATTTTATTAAATTCTTTGTTACATTTAAAATTAATTGAAAGAAACACAGAGCATCACAAAATAAATACGATAACAAATGGGTTAAATTGGGGGAGTGAGCACATACCGTGACACATACCAAACAATTTTGAACTCATTTTGTCTTATATCATGCAAAATATTTCATTAGTCATAATATTACTTAATGGTATTCTACATTAAT
>NW_026438242.1:0-965 GCF_001194135.2 Octopus bimaculoides
ACAATTAAACTAAAATAATCCTTTCTACTCTAGGCACAAGGCCTGGATTTTGTGGGGAGGGGGCCTGTCAGTTAGATCGACCCCCGTATGCAACTAGTACTTGGTTTATCGACCCCCGAAAGGATAAAAGGTGAAGTCGACGTCGGTAGTATTTGAACTCAGAGCGTAAAGACAGACAAAATACCTATTTCTTTACTGCCCACAAGGGGCTACACACAGAGGGGACAGACAAACGGATTAAGTCGATTATATTGACCCCAGTGCGTAACTGGTACTTAATTTATCGACCCCGAAAGGATGAGAGGCAAAGTCGACCTCGGCGGAATTTGAACTCAGAACGCAGTGGCAGACGAAATACCGCTGAGCATTTCGCCCGGTGTGCTAACGATTCTGCCAACGATTCTTTAAACTAAAGAAGTAATGAAGAATCAGAAACGATGCTATAATCACGAATTGCAATTTGAAATGACTAATTATCGATCTCTTTGATTATCAATCAATATCATTAATGACTTTGCCTTTTGCTCCGGTCTTCAAAATCAACATTATGGCAACTTAAAAGAAAGCAAACAAAAACATGTCTTACCTCTCTGTCGGCTGCTCCAAATAACACTTCGGATTTAATCTCTTGCATAATCTTTTTAGCTGCTCAACCACTTATGTCTCCATCCGATACCCTAAATTATCGGTCAATTGTTTAAAATTGTTTCGTATATCCGATCAACAAGAGTGAAGAGCTCAGCTGGGATTACCAAGTGTTTTTGTTTAGCACAAACAATGGTAGCATTTCCGATTGATATCTATGACAAAATGTCCTCCTTTGTTTATCTGAAAGAATAACTCTGTTTTACACTCTTTAGCTTCCCAGCATCATATTTATGTCGCCACAAGTCGGTGAGCTGGCAGAATCGTTACCACACCGGACAAAATGCTTAACAACCTCTCGTCCGTCTCTACGCTCTGAG
>NW_026438243.1:0-705 GCF_001194135.2 Octopus bimaculoides
TTGGAGACAAACGTTAAAATTTACTCGGAAAACATATATAAAAACAACAAAATGTAAAGAACAACAACAATAATGACAACAATTACAAGACTAATTCCAATAACAGCAATTAAAACAACAACGTTAATAGTGATGATAATGACAATCACAACAACAACAACAACAACAACGGTAGCAATTGAATAATAACAATTGAAACAGCTACAACAGCAGCAACAATAACAACAACACCACGACCAACGATCAGCGATACCAACGCCAACAACAACAGCAATAACAACAATAACAACGAAAACAACAATAAGATCAACGGCAACAATAACAACAACAATTTTTATAACAACAAATATTTTATAGTTGGAGAGAGAAGTCGTTAAGGAGTAATTAAGAATTTGAAATGAAGGCTGTCGTGAGTAAATCAATGGGTGTATATAGACTGTATAGACTAAATAGAGTGTGTAGAGTGTGTAGAGGGAGCTGGGGAGGTTCTAGTGACGTTTCGAAATGGTTCTTCTTGTAAGGATTTGGTACGATTCTACCATTCACAGCCAATTCCACAATATTATAACGTGACTATAGAATGTTCAGATTCAAAGGATATGATTTTCACCTTTGACCTCCAGCTTCACATTCATTGGCGCAGTGTCATCTTCTTTGCCTGTTTGTCTGTCTATCTGTCTGTCTGTTTGTTTGTCTGTCTGTCTG
>NW_026438244.1:0-570 GCF_001194135.2 Octopus bimaculoides
ATATTCTCCCATATATATATATATGTTCTATATGTGTGTGTATATATATCTATATATATATATATACTGATGTTTGTTTTTATGATACAGTTAAAACATTAAATTGAAGGATTACTCATTACATTTGGTAGAGTACAAATTTACGATTCTGGTATAGCAAAGTCACTGTCAATACTATTCTTGTTAGAGAATAATAAATACACACACACACACACACACGTATGCATACTTACATATATGCATACTCACACACACACATCCTTAAACTAGATTTGAGGTCTAAACTTTTACCTTATATTGAGAATGTCACAACTTCATTTTCTTATTTGATATGAAACTGGTTTCATGTTTATGTAAAGTATCAGTATATGACATATCTTATACAATTGACCTGCAATTATGTGCATGCACCCACATATAAGCGCATTAACTGTTTGGTGGTGATACATAACTATTTTAATCATGGGTGTGTGAAAAAACACACACAAACTCATGCAAAATTTTTCACATTTTATATGTCTATATATATCTATATATATCTATCTATCTATCTATCTATCTATCTATCTA
>NW_026438245.1:0-545 GCF_001194135.2 Octopus bimaculoides
ATATATATATATATATATATGTATAGATATATATATATGTATATATGTATGTATATATATATATATACATGCATACATACATGCATACATACATACATACACATACACACACACATATAGATAGATAGATAGAATTTCTAATGAAAAGAGGTTGCTCTTTCATAAGGATGTATTTCATCCAACCCTACACCGCTTTATCTCCATATCGATTAATTTTCCTGGAATTTGTTAATTTGTATTAGTAGTGGTGTCTATTGATATTACTTCTTCGACATTAGTGCATAACACTCATAAAAGTTCCAGCTGTCATTATAGATGTTTTCATCTATCGGATATAGGAGAACAGAATTTAATAATATAATATAAAGAAAATGGAGATTAAAAAGAATAAAATCAAAAATAAAAATATATTGGTAAGTATCCAAATTTATATAATTATTTACCTTCTACTTATTTAATTGTGAGAATTTCAATTTTTATTTTTATTACAATAGTTTATTTATTTAGATGCAATAGTCTCATTTGTTCATGGTTTGAGTTATTAT
>NW_026438246.1:0-214 GCF_001194135.2 Octopus bimaculoides
TATACACATACATACATGCACACATACACATTCACAGACTCAGACGTACATAAGCATACCCACAGATACACACACAAATGTGCATACAGACACATATACACATGTGCATACACACATTCATACATACTTGTATACAGACATACACTGACACAGACACACATACGTACAGACATACATAGACATACAAACAGGCATACATAGACATACAGACACA
>NW_026438247.1:0-513 GCF_001194135.2 Octopus bimaculoides
TGTAACAGCAAGAAGCTGATGTGGCCAACAGCATGAAAAATTTTCACACATATGCAGGAAGGGTGGCATCACCTCCCACTCGAAGGATTTTGCTCACATGGCATTAGTGTTTTTAGGGAGAAAAAAATAAAGTCAAAATACCTTTTATGTACCTCATAAATTTCAAAGAAAATTTATCATATATAGTTGGTGCACAATATTCACCTAGCACACTCAGAATACATGCACTAACTTCATACAATCATATATAAATATGCATACATACATGAGTGTGTGTTTGTGTTTGTTGCACCCATAGGTGCAAGCCTGGCTATATGGTTAAGAAGTTCAATTCCCAACCCTCTAGTTTCAGCTTCAGTCCCACTGCACTCTGCCTAGGGCAAGAATTTTCTACCATAACCCTGGGCTGACCAATGCTTTGTAAGTGAATTTCAGAGACAAAAAAAACGAAGCTTGTCATATATGTGTGCATGAATTTGTGTGCTTGTGTGTTATGTCCCATTTAGTAAAACA
>NW_026438247.1:523-713 GCF_001194135.2 Octopus bimaculoides
GTGTGCATGAATTTGTGTGCTTGTGTGTTATGTCCCATTTAGTAAAACATTATGTAAATTTTTACGGAGGTGTGCTTGCATAGCAAATGGTTTGATCTGAGATTGTGTGCTGAAAATAAAGCAATTGCAGTGTGGAAGAGGCTACATTATTTACATTTGATGGATATTTGTCCTCATCTTGTTTGTTGTT
>NW_026438247.1:762-868 GCF_001194135.2 Octopus bimaculoides
AGGTGTCTTGGGGAAATTTTGAACCTGGGTTCTCATTCCTGAGGTATTTTGCGATGTTATTATTATCATTATTATTATTATTCAGGTCACTGCCTGGAATCAAACT
>NW_026438247.1:878-980 GCF_001194135.2 Octopus bimaculoides
TGGAATCAAACTCGGAATCTTGGAGTTAGTAGCCTGTGCTCTTAACCACTGCGCCATATGGCATAATGGTTAATAATAATAATAATAATAATAATAATAATA
>NW_026438247.1:1180-1335 GCF_001194135.2 Octopus bimaculoides
TGTAAATAATGTACATAATTCCTCATCTCTTAAATATAGAACTGGAAGAGGCTAGTTAGCCATTCAGAAACACACAAAACCATTAGCTTCACTAACGTATTTATTTGTAATATGGTGTCAAGATTTTTGACACTTGAAACTGCAACCTGTTCACT
>NW_026438248.1:0-776 GCF_001194135.2 Octopus bimaculoides
ATATATATATATACACACATAACCCATATATATATATAGACAGATCAACCTGTCTGGAGTAAAGTATGTCTGAAATTGAGATCAGTGAGAGAGAATTCAAATCCTTAATTCATACCCTACAAACGATTATGATCAGGGACTATAAAAATGTACAAGACCTTAAGATTTAAAGGCTGATGAACGAAATGAGATGCTTTCTTTCACAACCTTGCTATCAAATAGGTGGCCGGTCAAAATTTACTCTAAACTAAAATGAGAAAGAAGACATACTTATATGCATGCATACATACAAAGCTAAAGATCAGAGAAAAAGAAAATGCCTACACTATTGATAAATCCATAGTTACTCTATTCAGATTACAAAATCAGCTATATACCTGTAATTATTGGTGCACCGAGATATGTAACACTCTGCCTAAGTACCAACCCTGAGAAATTAGGTCACTCAAAACAAGAAAGAAGAACGCTAATTCGAAGGCTACAGATCAAAGTCATCACTAGAACTGTAAAAATCCGTAAAACGTTCCAGAAGTTTGTCATTTAAGTATGTATTTGCATGTCTAGACATGCAACCATATGCATGAAAAGACATGCATAAAACAAAACACAAATCTGCACATGCACTGACTCCAAATACTGCACATATACACGCATGCATACAAAAATACTCGGTTTATGCTGTTGCAATTCCAATGAATGATTCTTGGATCTAGGTTAGAAACCGACTCCTCTTTTGGCAAGAAATTTTGAAATAAAACTAAATAAGGACATACATA
>NW_026438249.1:0-330 GCF_001194135.2 Octopus bimaculoides
TATATATATATATATATAAACATACATACATATGTGTGTGTTTAATGAAACATTATTGCCCAAATAATTATACAATCTAGACATATGGTAGACAATAGACCACTACTACTACAACGACTACTACTACTACTACTGTTGCTGCTGCTGTTACTACTACTACTAATCATAATAATTATAATTATGATACTATTACTGCTACTACTATTATTACTACTAGTGCTGCTGCAGTTATTACTGCTACAACTATTACTACTACTACTACCAATGCTGCTATTACTAGTACTACTGTTGCTATTGCTGCTACTACTACTACTACTACTACTACTACTA
>NW_026438249.1:340-852 GCF_001194135.2 Octopus bimaculoides
TACTACTACTACTACTACTACTACTACTACCACCATAATTACCGTTACTGCTACTACATCGTGGATGATGATGATGATGACGACGATGACGCGAATGAGCGTATTTGTGATGACAATAACCAAAAGATGACGGTGTATGATGGGTATAATTCTGAAGAGGGATCTGAGCTTATTTCAGATGAATATGATATGGGTAGCCGGTCAGTTAGTGACAAAATGTCCATAGGTTCTGGGGTCAAATCTTGCTATGGAGTATTTGTCATTTGTACCTCTCCCCTTTTAAGATAATTCGGAATAACGGGTATTTCAGCGGCTTTTGGATAGATGTATGTGTGGGTTGGAGAATGTTATAGAATAAACGTGTAAACAGTCATACAACCAATATCCGGTTAGATTATGGCGTTTATAAACTGGAATATTAAAATCTATTGAGGGCAGAAATGTGGTTACAGGAGTTTTATCACATATATGCATATGTATGTGTGTTTATGTATATATATGTATGTGTGTGT
>NW_026438250.1:0-719 GCF_001194135.2 Octopus bimaculoides
TTAAGTACCAGTTACGCACTAGGGTCGATGTAATCGACTTAATCCATTTGAGGGTGGAGGTAGAGGTGGGGTATGTGGGAGTGGGTTAAGTGATGGGGTGCGGTTGTCATGGTAACAAGCTGCCAATGCTACGCTGTCTGTTGATTGGCTAAAATTACCCAAATTTCCCAACTTTAATTCCGAATAACATCAGATTCTTTAATTTACGAGATAAAGTAATTGGTTGATCGTAATCAAAATTCAGACTTGCATCGATAAACCAAAATTGGAAGCAGTCTGAGCAAAATTAAAGGGGGCTCATTTTGTGAATGAAACTAACTAGATCCTTTTTCTTTTTTTTTTTTTTTTGTGTGTGTGAGTGAAGAATGAATATATAGTGCGTGTGTTCATTTGACCAAAAAGAAATGACCATCCCGCAATACAATATGTATGTATGTATGTATGCATGTATGTATGTCATTATTCTGCTTTATTTCAATATTTCTTGCCAATACAGAAAGAGCCGGTTTCTAACCTAGATCCAAGGCTCCTTCATTGGAATTTCAACAACATCAACAGGGCATTTTTGTATATATGTATGTATATGTGCAAGGTTTTATGCTTTGTTTTATGTATGTATTCTCATGCGTATGTCTAGACATGCATGCATGTATGTATGCATGTATACGACGGGGATCTAGTTCAAAACGGGGGCGCCAGTATTTTCTTAACGAAACACT
>NW_026438251.1:0-260 GCF_001194135.2 Octopus bimaculoides
ATATGTATATCTGTTTACTCACTCATCAAAAAGCACTGACGAACACGTACAAATACGTTCAGACAGCTTTACATATAAATATTCATACGTACATTCGTATATGCACACACGAGTTTCAACGTGCTTGCATGTTTGTGTGTAACTATATGTATAAACATGTATATGTAAAAAGTTACAAAAATAAGCATGTATATATTTGTATGTAAATGAGTATAAACACACAAACATACACAGATACACACACACACACACACAAACAC
>NW_026438252.1:0-545 GCF_001194135.2 Octopus bimaculoides
TCTTAGAACAACCAGTCACTCATCTGGAAAGGCCTTGAAATCAATGTTACTAACTGGGGACTATGTGTGTCGCAGTGAAAATAAAAAGACTCAAAGGAGGTCTGCAACGAAATAATTTTACTCATCACTTTGCAAGTGAATCAGTGGAGGCAAAGATGAGTCTCATTTACTTGACAATTTATGCACCACATTGCAGAAATCACAATGTAAGTATATCTGAAAGGATAGTCATACACTATTGTACCGTTGAATTACAAATAATGCTCATCTGTTATGGTTGGGTGACCCTATAGGTTCCAATGGTATAACTGTATTCGTCTTTGCTTAGGAAAAATGACTAAACTGTGGGTGTGAAGTCCCCATAAAGGGGTCTTTGTAACTTCTAAGAAGAAATTTTAGAAATATTACTTTATTTGTGTGTAATATGGATGGTTAAAATTTCATCAACATCAAAAATATATGAATTTTCGTGGGGCTTATGGCCATTATGCATATAATATAATTTCCAAATTTCATAAAGATACGTTCAGTACTTTTGACGTAGT
>NW_026438253.1:0-419 GCF_001194135.2 Octopus bimaculoides
AAAAAGTGTAAAAACACATTTAACAAGAGAAACCACATCATTGATTATAACTCTTCTCTCTTCCTGCCAAACTCCTGATCAAAGAAGAGGAACCATGACTCCCCACCAAACCCTATTTTAAAACAGTATTAAAGTGTGGGCAGCTGTATAAATAAATCAGCTCTTGGACAGCTGGGAGAGCACAGATGGGGAAATCAACTCTAAAGATATGATATACTATTATAGAAAGTAATCTTTTAAGGGTGTCTTTTAGTTCTTAAATTATGCTGTAGATGTATATTTAGAAACAAATGCTGTGTAGCTAAATTGCAACACACCTGGTGCACATAACCTGGCCATGCAATGCACCTGGTGCACATAGCCTAGCCACGCAACGCACCTGTTGCACACAGCCCGACTCCGCAACGCACCTGTTGCAC
>NW_026438254.1:0-317 GCF_001194135.2 Octopus bimaculoides
TATAAAAAAATAAATATACCAATACATTATATTGTCTTTGATCTTTTAAATTTCAATGGTAATCCATGTAGATAATTGTTAGAAAGATTTATTTTAGTTTTGTGTTATGTTTAAAAAGGCTGAATTTTTATGCCAAACAGGAAATGTGGATAAGGGGAGAAAATTTTGTGGGTTTTATACTCTTTAGCTGGAGCTCTGCACTCTTTGTCAACATAGCCACATGTCGTGTTTGACACATAAACATTCAGCCTTTTCAAACATAACACAAAACTAAAATACATGCATCCTAATCTTTCTAACAATTATCTACATGGATT
>NW_026438255.1:0-303 GCF_001194135.2 Octopus bimaculoides
GACTTGAGCATTGATTGTTGCATTAGGTGGTAACAATTTAAAGTGAATTATTTCTTTGCAATCCCACCAGATAGAGAGAAGAGCCTTTTTCTCATGAAGTTCCCTTCTCGGTTGTGGTTGAGCTGTTTCCCTTTTACCAAGCCACTATTTACAACGTTTAACATTCCGATAGAAGATCCATTTTTCGTCACCAGTCACAAGTCTATCCAAAAAGGGTGAAATGCGTTCGCGAGAATGGAGAGAAGAGCAGATTTCGGGATTTGCGTTTGCTTTCGGACAATTCATGAGGCACCCATTTTCCAA
>NW_026438256.1:0-963 GCF_001194135.2 Octopus bimaculoides
GAGTAAAACCATAATATTAATGGCCAAAACCCGAACAGAAAGAAAGGGGGAAAGAAGGAAGAGGAAAAAAGAGGGGAGGAATAAAGATTAGAAAAACAGGACTAAATTAAGAGAATTAAAGCTAAGGTTTTCGAAAAAGTAATAGGTAGAAGAGACTCAGAATTACCTAGAGAAAATGTAGGAATACTATCAGTGGGTTGGGAAAGGTTAAAATGTATTCTAAGTTTATATTAGAAGTTATAACTCGAATAAAATAGTTATTAGTCAGAGAAATGAGAGAAACTAAATTAAAAATTAGCAAGATTTACTTTTATAAAAAGTATTTACTTTTTAAAATATTTAAAGGTGCGGGAGTAACAATGCACACATAGAACCTTAGGGAAAAACTAAAACTAAAACAAAAGATGAAACAGCCAAAGAAAGAAGCAAACCTGACTACAAAAAGGATAGAAAGAGACAGCACACACGAATATGCAAATTCTATTTGAAAGGTGTCTGCTGGCATGGAGAGGAAGGTGCAGGCTGCCATTTTGCACACCAAAGACCCCGCCACATAAACATGAAACAGGGCAGAAACCACCTGCCAAAAGGAAAGGACTACGCACCACCTGCCCCAAAACGAAGGCATGCAGATGTAGTGCGTGCTACAAACCAGACCTATCAACAACATGTTGTTGAAAGGGCAGCGGCTGAACAACAATCTTTTTTGTGCATGGCACAAAAGGTGGTACAGTAGGTGACCTGGCTACAATCTCAGAGATGGGACTATCCCCAATACACAAGACCACCACAGCAAATAGACCCAAGATGGGCACCACTGGCAACAACACACACATCACATCGGTGCTCTTACTGAACATCACAGGACTGTTATCACTTAGTAACAGGACAAAAATCACTTTCTTGAGAGACATTGTTGCTTGCAATCAAGCCTTATGCATAGCACTTACGGAAACACACCTG
>NW_026438257.1:0-144 GCF_001194135.2 Octopus bimaculoides
AACACACACACACATATATACATGCAGAAATATTTAGATATAGACATAGATTCATATTTATGAATATTAACAATACACCTACATGCACACACACAGACATATACATACATGCAGATATATTTAGATGTAGACATAGAGATTCAC
>NW_026438257.1:154-293 GCF_001194135.2 Octopus bimaculoides
GACATATACATACATGCAGATATATTTAGATGTAGACATAGAGATTCACATTTATGTATATATAGATATAGATGCATGTATATACATAAAAATATATGTGCATGTATGTAAGTATATCTATGTATATTGATATGTATGC
>NW_026438258.1:0-516 GCF_001194135.2 Octopus bimaculoides
ATATGCATATATGGGTACAAGACGTCACAAAACGTAAACAGCATGAAATACGAAAATGGCATGGATTACGAAATACGAAAACACGAGTATGTGAACAACGAGATGAACAAATGGAAAACAAGCCAAGTAACAAAAAGAACGACCCTTCATCAGTTGTTGGATGTTTATCTACTCCAAATTTCGAGCAATTCATGACAATATGTGTCTTTGAGAAACAGCTGCTCCCGCTAACCAAAATAAAATTTGGGATTAGTGGCGGGGTCAAAGTTAGTAAAAAAAAAAAACAAGACATACAACAAAGCAAACGAAATGGAAACAAACAGGGAGGGCCGTTATATTACTTGCCTTGTTTTCCATTTGTTTGTCTCGTTATTCACATACCCAGGTTTGCCTTCGTATTTCAAGTCGTTTACGTTTCGTGACGTCCTGTACCCATATATGCATATATATATGTAAGTACGTACATATATGTATGAATATATGCATATATATATACATACGTACATATATATATAT
>NW_026438259.1:0-314 GCF_001194135.2 Octopus bimaculoides
ATGATGACGATGACGACGATGACGACGACGACGGCGACGATGATGATGATGATGATGACGACTTTGATGTTGACGACGTCGAGCTACCTATTAAGTTATTTAAATATGCACCTATTTACCTCATCCCGATTTAAATTGAACAGAGAAAAATGTAATGAAATAGAAGGAGAAAAAAAAAGACAAGGAGGAAAATGATCGCATTTGAAGTGAAACGAATAAATACGAACATCTGAATGTAATGAATATCTAAGCATATACACATAGCTATACGCGAGTATGTATATATATGTATATATATACATACATATATATAT
>NW_026438260.1:0-235 GCF_001194135.2 Octopus bimaculoides
ACACATACATACGTACATACCATACACATACATGCATCCATTCATACATACATACTGACACATACATACACACATATGCATGCACACATTCATGTACGTATGTACATGTGCATACTGACACATATACATGCATACACACATACGGATATACACACATTCAGATACATATACACACACACACACGAACAAACAAACATTCACATATGTATGTACACACACACACACAAACATACAC
>NW_026438261.1:0-354 GCF_001194135.2 Octopus bimaculoides
ATACCTTATGTGAATGGATCGAATAAATGTAGACTTTGTTTGGCTGAAAGGGTGCAGATCCTGTTCAGATCTAAGAGCCCTAAATCTATATTGAACTCCAGGTCAGAAATTTCCAGTGGTTGCATGCATATGTATAAATATATTTTGAAGAATTGGGAAAATTCCACCTATTCCCGACTGACTTGATATCTTTCCAGTCTTATCATTTAAGGTCGAAGGAGGATAGTTATTCTACCTTTTTACTTGTTATTTTTTTGAATTTTAGTTTCTCTTTTTCTTTTCTCGTTGTTTACTGTCTGCGTTTTCTACATGCTGCCATTTCAATTTTTAGCATTTCTATTATTCAATTTCTTT
>NW_026438262.1:0-202 GCF_001194135.2 Octopus bimaculoides
TATATCAGAACTGAAAGAACTCAGTTTAGATGTAAAGAGTGAGATATCCAATCATAGGTTATGGCACAATTAGTTATACATAAGTTACTATTGGTTTCATGTAAGAAACAAACCCATGTGGTTCTGAAAGAAAAACATATTACAATCATCAGATCTTTTATAATGGGTAATTCATATGTTTTGAGGCTCACTGATGATTGTT
>NW_026438263.1:0-2326 GCF_001194135.2 Octopus bimaculoides
AATTCTAGCAAGAGGTTTAAAGTTTACACCAACCCCTCGCAGATCGAACCTGAATGAAATTAAGGATAACACTATGGATTTTTGTCACAAATTACGCCTCACAGAAGCACTCTACAACTACACCAACGAAGATAACTCAAAAGTAAAAAAACAAAAGCTAATATTGTCCTACAAGAGAGAAATAAAGCACTTGATTTTTGTGAACACATTACCAATTTTCATTTCAATACCCTACAAAAACAAGGAATTAAATCCAACCTCAACACAAATGAGTGGAAAAACCTAATCGAGTTAAAAAATGATATAAATCTGACCATTAAAGAAGCCGATAAAGGAAGTGCGATAGTAGTGATGGACACAGAGTACTATAAAAATTCAATACTCTCCATGTTGGAAAACAATATTTACTATGAGAAGATAGTACAATACAACCCACAGAGGACATTTAAAAATTTATCCTCCTTACTTCAAATGCATGGAAAGGGACTCACTACAAAAGAAATTGACTATTTATCCAATTTTAAATACAGACCAAGTCTATTCTACGGATTACCTAAAATACACAAAAATCTACATATTTCTAAAGCTTGCAAAGCCTATACATTAATGTTCCTCCACCTATTGACCTCAAACTAAGACCCATTATTGCTGGCCCTGCTTGTGAAATTCACCGTTTGAGCAATTTCCTCGACATTTTACTCAAATCGTTTCTAAAATATGTGAAAAGCTTCATCAGGGATGACTTAGACATGCTTAACCACCTCCCGAAGAGAATAAATGAAGGAACCCTGTTTATATCATTCGATGTGGTGAACCTGTACACCGATATCCCACATGATTATGACATAGAAGCGATCATCTTCTGGCTAGAAAAATACCCAGAAGAGATCCCAGGGCGCATCAACTACAGATTCATAATTGCAACACTAAAATTCATCCTACTCA
This sequence comes from Octopus bimaculoides, assembly GCF_001194135.2. NCBI lineage: Eukaryota > Metazoa > Mollusca > Cephalopoda > Octopoda > Octopodidae > Octopus > Octopus bimaculoides. The sequence goes on from NW_026438263.1 coordinate 946, forward strand.
ACAACTATTTTTTGTTCACTACAGTCTACTATCGGCAAAAATGTGGAATTGCGATGGGAACCCGAGCTGCCCCAGTGATCGCGAACCTTGTAATGGGTTAACTAGAAGTTAAAATATACCAATTATCACTACAAAAATATGGCACCTCATTTCATTGCTATTTAAAGGAGAACTGGAAAAGGTATTTAAATGATTGCTTTATACTTTGGAAAGATAGCATGGACAAACTCCTTGATTTAAAAATAATGCTCAACAATATCAATAGCAGCATACAATTCACCATGGAACACAGCAATAAACAACTCCCTTTTCTTGACATCCTAATTAAAATAGTCAATAGCCACATCGAAACAGACATCTTCTATAAACCCACAGATTCAAAACAATACCTATTATTTAACTCATGCCACCCTAAAAATAAAAATTTTAATATATCTTATAATCTAACGAAAAGAATCTGTACCATAGTTTCGGACACTGATACTCGTGAACGAAGACTCCTTGAACTATGATCAATACTAATCAAGAGACATTACCCAACATCATTAATAAATGATGGGATTAAACGAGCAAAGGAAATAGACATACGAACATTAAAAGAAATCAACCGAAATACTACACCACACTTACAAATACTCCCATACATCTCTACACATTACCCTAGAAACAACGAAGTCTTCAACATTATCACTCAAAATCTACCCATTCTCACAGGAGATAAAACAATGAACAAAATTTTAGGCTCACACAAAATTATCAAGAGCAAAATACAACCGAATCATTGAAAAAAATATTAACCAACGCAAGACTCTATCCATTAACAACGGAAGCAAAAGTGAAAAAATGCAGTCGGCCTAACTGTGACACCCACATTTTGGAGGGTACAGACTTCCACTTTAAACAAGATGAAATATTTAAATCACATTTCACCTGTGCCTCGGTAAACATAATCTGTGCCATTACTTGCTTAGGGTGCGTAATCAATATATTGGCCAAACAGGGATATCACTCTGTCGAAGAACTACTCTTCACAAAGAACAAATCAGCCACCCACAATACAGACAGATACAGGTCAATGAACACATAGATAGGTGTGCTAGGAACCTTAATCCTAATTTCCTAATTTTCCCCTTCTATCAATGTTCACAGAACACCTCAGTACAGAAAAGAATGGATAAAGAAGCAACGTTCATCAATAAATATCATCCAATCATCCACAACTTAACATGAACACAACATAATACAGAATACTACTAACCATACCAATAATGCCACTGACACTTATACATTCCTTATACCATTCATATTACAGTATTATATCGACCTTAATCGCACCACGTCCAGAACTACTTACCTCCCTTACACAATCTTTTTACTCAGG
>NW_026438264.1:0-277 GCF_001194135.2 Octopus bimaculoides
CATCAAAATGCATGAAAAATCCTGTCAGTGTTGTTTGCTTTGTTATCTTCCTTTTTTCGTCATAAATTTCTCGATAACATTGGAAAAGTTCAAGAGATAATGGAAAAAAGAGACGAAATAGTAATATACGTACAGAGAGCGTCACTGTGTTGCCTGACTGACCACACGCGGGAGAGTGAGAGAGCGAGCGTGTCGAGGGTGAGGCTGGGCGCTCGGGATGCGCTGCCGTCACGACGGCAGTTCTTGTACAGCGCACAATACGACAGTCAAAGTTTTT
>NW_026438265.1:0-285 GCF_001194135.2 Octopus bimaculoides
TATACGTATACTCATACTCGTTGTATCCTATTCCAGTCTTTACTTCTATATCTATGGTTTCATTACATATAATATTGTCTAACTTCTTTCTAGCATCCCTATATACCAGAACCCTCACTTGATGATCATATCAAGAGAATCGTATGCGGTTGTTGACGTTCTGTACATACTTCTTTGTTTCATAGTGTTTGCCTAGTGGGGACACATTGTTCATTATCCTAAGTCTGCTATTAGAATGTTGATTTTCATGTTGAGTGACAAAGCTGAGTTCTTGTGAACAACATA
>NW_026438266.1:0-223 GCF_001194135.2 Octopus bimaculoides
AAAAAAAAAAAAAAACTTAGGTCAATATGTAACACTCAAGGAAAAGGCAGAAGGTCAGGTTGTTTGTTACCATTCTAGCAATTAGATAATTTTAGAGAAGTAACGCATCTACATAGAAAGACATTCCCATACGCAGTCTGTTAAGCACTGGAATAGACATCGTAGATATATAGGTGAATAAACGTCTGTACGTACGTGTGTATGTGTGAGTATGTTGTTTTTG
>NW_026438267.1:0-779 GCF_001194135.2 Octopus bimaculoides
GCTGATGATGATTATGATGAGGATGATGATTATGATGAGGATGATAGTGACGGTGGATGAATATGATGGTGGTAGTGGTGGTTGGTGGAGGTGATGATGACGATGACGGTGATGACGACGACGACAATGATGATGATGATGATGATGAAGATGATGATGACAATGAAGACGATAACACCAAAAACGACAACGACTACGATGGTGGTATTATATTGGCGGTAATAGTGACGATCATGACAACGACAACAACAACAACATTAACAATAACAATAACAACAGCATCGCCGAAGACAGTCTCCAGTGTTGTGTGTCACAAAACAACAAGTTGATGTAACAACATCTGTCTGTGTGCAGGAGTTTTCTCATGAAAGACTATTGGACCGACAACAACAACAACAACAACAACAACAACAACAACAATAACCACAATAAGTAAAAGAAATAAGCAAACAACAAATAATATAAAAACAGCTAAACAACAGCAACATCAACAACAACAACAACGACAATAACAACACAAAACAATAAAACAACATCCTACTCGAGACAAGATGGCGTCTTTAATAATAAAAAAACAAACAAACTGTTCGTCTCTCTCTCTTGGAGATCTTGGAAATGGTTCCATTCCAAATTTGGTGTCGAAACCGACTATTGCCTTTTCTAGTGGTCGACATAATGTATGTGTGTGTGTGTGTGTGTGTGTGTGTGTGTTTGCGTGTGTATATGTATATATACATACATAGGTACATATATATATATATATATATATATATATATAT
>NW_026438268.1:0-254 GCF_001194135.2 Octopus bimaculoides
CATATAGCATCTGCTTAGGAATCCTGCTATCTTTCATTCTAATAAGGTGTGCAGTCTAGCATAACCGGTGCTTGTGCACTATTGCCTCAATACTCAAGATATCAGCTGTCCTCAGGACCTGTGTGTCTGGAATTTTTGAGGTCCAGCCAACATTGAGAATGTGTCTGAGACTTCTCTGATGAAAGCATTCAAGGACCCTTACCAGACGTTTGTACAGAGTCCGTGTCTCACATGAGTAGAGGAGCGATGTCAGT
>NW_026438269.1:0-248 GCF_001194135.2 Octopus bimaculoides
AGCATGGCCGCAGTCAAATGACCGAAACAAGTAAAAGAGTAAAAGAGATAAGAGACGATAAACGGAGTAGAAAAAGGATGAAAGAATGAGATGAGAGATGCAAATAAGAGGTGACAAAAAAATAAGAAAAGATGACGAAAATAGACGGAGGAAAATTATGAAAGGTGATAAATGACGAAGAAAGAGACAAGACGGGAGAGGATGAGGATGAAAAATGAAGAAACAGATATTGTTATATTTCAGGGATG
>NW_026438271.1:0-241 GCF_001194135.2 Octopus bimaculoides
CAAACACAAACACAAAACACACACACACAGACACACAAACAAACAAACAAATCCATTTATAAAACTTTGGTTGGTCCATGTCTATAGGAGAAGACACTTGCCCAAAGTGCCATGCAGTGGGACTATACTTGGAAATATGTGGTCGGGAAGCAAGCTTCTTACGACACAGCAACACCTGCAATATGTATGTGCGTGTATCCACCTATCTATCTATCTATCTATCTATCTATCTATCTATCTA
>NW_026438272.1:0-423 GCF_001194135.2 Octopus bimaculoides
CATACATACATACATACATACATATATGCATACATACATAAGTGTGTGTGTGTGGGGGTGTAATTGTTCGGTCTTCTGCACCACGTGACAACTGCTATTTGTTTGCCTACGTACCAGTAACTTAATATTGCAGTAAAAGAGAACGGTAAAACCAACAACAAGGAAAAAAAATGTAGTACTGAGGGGTCGATTCTGGGGGGTCGACTGCATGGCCGCAGTCTAATGAATTAAACAACATTTGTCTATCGTTTATGAAATCTGAATGAATTTCGTCTCTTTTCTGAATGAATTTTGTCTCTTTTCTGAATGAATTTCGTCTCTTTTCTGAATGAATTTCGTCTCTTTTCTGAATGAATTTTGTCTCTTTCCTACCTTGTAGAAGAAAATGAACGAATTTATATGGCAATCCACTACGTAATATAA
>NW_026438273.1:0-273 GCF_001194135.2 Octopus bimaculoides
TTATACATACATACATATATATGTCTATGTGCAATAGTAGTACCAGCAGCAGTAGAAGTATTACGAACGCGGCAAGTTTAACCATATCGAGAAAAAGAAAATAATAAGATATACTCGAATTTCAAAACTTCATAGGATCTTATCAGAGGTGTCTACGTGACTTGACATCAATCACAGAAAAACAAATTGCCAATCTCCGTATGTACACAACGAATAGAGTAGTTACAGAGAAGTGGAGCTAGTTATTTGCATTATATATATAGGCACATATAC
>NW_026438274.1:0-225 GCF_001194135.2 Octopus bimaculoides
ATACATATATGCATGCATACATACTCATGCATACATAAATACACACACACATGGATACATGCATACACATGCATGTACTCATACGTACACACATACATATATGCATGCATACATACTCACACATGTATACATACATACATGCATACATACATACAAATGCCTACACACATGTATACGTACATACATTCATGCATGCACGCATGCACTCATACATACATACACACA
>NW_026438275.1:0-438 GCF_001194135.2 Octopus bimaculoides
AATTTTCATATTCAAAAGAGACAGAGACTTCAAACTCGATATATCGATTTGTTCACCACTCTATGTTAACATTTCTGTGCCAAAGTTATCCAGTGACTGGTCCATTGGATTTAGACATTTGGCACTTCTTCAGGGGTGGTTACCATTCGAACAAAACACGAAAAAACACATACATAACTATTATTAAGTCTTTAGAATCTCGTTAGCTTTCGTCTTTTTTATTATAGTGGAGATAACTCCTTAATTTTCTATTTTTATTGCTCTCCTGTGGATTTCCACTAGATTAATTAATTATTTTGTTTATTTCTCTTTACTATACTATATTACACGTATACATATGCATACATACACTTTACCCGTATGCCTATCCATATACACATACACACACACACATACACATATATATACATATGTATACACATATACGTACACACACAC
>NW_026438276.1:0-120 GCF_001194135.2 Octopus bimaculoides
CTACGTAAGTACATACATATCCTACGTACATAGGTATGTATGTACGCACATACCTACGTACGTACGTACTTATATACCTACGAAAGTAAGTACATACATGTCTACGTACGTACGTTCATA
>NW_026438276.1:267-684 GCF_001194135.2 Octopus bimaculoides
GCCTAAGTACGTACGAACATCCATACCTAAGTAGGTATGTACTTATGTACGTACGTACGTATATACGTACGTACGTACGTATTCATGAATGTCCGTACGTAGGTATGTATGTACATACGTACTTAGGTTTTGTATGATCGTACGTAGGTATGTAATTACGTACGCACGTACGTAGGTATGTATGTACGTACGGTAAGGGACGTCGGTAAGTAGGGACGTAGGGACGTACATACGCATGTACGTAGGTACGTAGGAACGCTGGTACATAGGTACTTAGGTACGTACGTTGGTATGTTTGTACGTTAGTACGTACGTAGCTTTGAATGCACGTACGTACTTAGGTATGTTTGTTCCTACGTACCTACGTAGTTAAGTTTGTACGTACGTAAGTAGGTACGTATGTACGTACGTACGTAC
>NW_026438276.1:753-1456 GCF_001194135.2 Octopus bimaculoides
CGTACGTACGTACGTATGTATGGACGTACGTACGTAGGTGTGTGTACACGGACGTATATACGTACATAGGTCTGTATGTACGTGTGTACGTACTTACGTATATACGTACTACGTACTTACGTACGTACGTTCGTATGTATGTATGTAGTTACGCACGTATCTACGTAGATATGTATATGCGAACATACATACATATCTACGTACGTACATACATACCTACGTACGTACGAACGTACGTACGTATGCACATAGGTACGTAGATACGTAGGTATGTACATACGTGCGTATGTATGTGTGTATGTAAGTAATTACGTAAGTACGTAGGTATGTATGTACGTAGTTATGTATGTAAGTACATATGTACGTATATATGTGCGTGGGTATGTAAGTATATATGTACGTAATTAGATATGTACGTACGTCCATACGTGCGTAACTATGTACGTACGTACGTAACTAGGAATTTACCTACGTACGTACGTAACTAGGTATGTACCTAGGTACGTACTTATGAAAGTAGGTACGTACGTATATAGTATGTACGGATGTACGTAGGTACGTAAGTAGGTATGTATGTACGTACGCACGTACGTAGTTCGTACCTATGTACGTACCTACGTACGTACCTACGTACGTGCCTACGTTCGTACCTACATACATACATACGTATATACGTACGTACGACATACCTATGTACGTACGT
>NW_026438277.1:0-481 GCF_001194135.2 Octopus bimaculoides
GGCTTCTTTGTTTCTGGGGTTGTATGTGGATATGTACGGCAGTATTTTCTATATATACTAATTAAAAAAGTAAACCTAGGAATAGAAATGGACATATTTTACAAAACCACTGACGCCAAACAATATCTACTATTTGACACACCAAAACAAACATCCCCTTCAACCTTGCAAGAAGGATATACACAATAGTGTCAGAACAAAATACTAGAGATTATAGACTACAAGAACGCAAAAACACACTAATTGACAGACACTACCCAGTTCAACTCATAGAGGATGGAATCAGACGTGCATCACAAATTGACATAGAAAACTTAAGAAAGGTTAAACACAGTAACACACCTTCCCCGAAAATACTGCCGTACATATCCACATACAACGCCAGAAACAAAGAAGCCTTCACCATCATCACCCAAAACATACCAATGCGAACATAAGGACCCCAAATTAAAGGAAATTTTACACACACACAAAATCATTA
>NW_026438278.1:0-343 GCF_001194135.2 Octopus bimaculoides
CCAGTGTCACTTTGATGGCATGCACTGCTCTCTCACTCAATAATAAATATAACAATAAAGGTTTTATAAAAGCATTAAATAGCCAAGTCTTTATTAAATGTCAAACATAAAAAAAGTGTGATAAGTCATTTAAAACGTATACACATTCCAAGTAATGCAACGCAAGTGATGCAGTTTTTGTTGCGGATTGTATCGATGTCAAGGCGGCGAGATGGAAGAATCGTTAGCACGCCATTTCTTACGGCAAAAATGTTTAGGGTGAAATTTCCTATAACTCTTAGATATATGGCATCTTCATGCTGTCATTATTTAGGTTCATGAAGGCAGCGAGCTGGCAGAAACG
>NW_026438279.1:0-395 GCF_001194135.2 Octopus bimaculoides
AGAAGAAATTCCAACTTACACAGAATACAAATGATATAGAGAATTAAAGGGATTGAAGAAAAGTATTTCAAATCCAACAGCTGTTTCTGGGGTGGTCCAGAGTAATGTCTGTAGGTTGATTCCTTCGTAGGATGAGACGAGCCTTCGTCTTTAGCAAAGAGATTTTACATTTGAGATGTTGAAAGAAAGAAGTTCAAAGAGGGAATGGTTTTTTGGTGAGCTAATTGTATGAGATGGGGGAACTGGGGAAGTATTCAGATAGGGAATAGTGGGGGATAAAATGAATTTCAGGAGTGAGGTGTAATAAAAAGGCTAGTAGGGAGTTATAGTAGTCGAGGTGGCAGGAAGAGAGGAGGGTGATTTAGGTAGTATGTGAATGGTGGTCTACTGTGTTA
>NW_026438280.1:0-327 GCF_001194135.2 Octopus bimaculoides
AAAAAAAAAAACAACGCACAAAGCAAAACATTTAAAAAAGAAAACGGGGAAAAATGAAGTATTATTTTTAAGAATATTAAAAAACACATACAGAAAGAAAAAAAAGACTTTGAGTGGGTAATTATTAAATCATTGCTAAAAAGCAATGGTGTAGTGGATGTAAGAACAAGGGGAATTGCTGGGGGGCGGGGATACAAGAGAGAAGCAGGTGGTGACGAATTGGGAGGTCGTGGTAGTGGTGGTGGTGGTGGTAGTGGTGGTGGATGGTAGTGTCATTATTTATTAAAATGTTAGAAATGTTTATTATTATTATTATTATTATTATTA
>NW_026438281.1:0-404 GCF_001194135.2 Octopus bimaculoides
GTGTGTGTGTGTGTAAACATATATGTGTTTTCATATATTGTATAGCATCTCTAAATCCTACCTTCCGTAATTTCTTAATGTTTTTATGTCATACACCGAGCTATCTTTTCTTTCTTTGTAAACACTTGTCGATGTTTCGGATTTTTTGTGACTCTTCCAGCCTTTGTGTATTAATAAAGGAAAGAATTTTATTATTTTCCACTTTGCTCAGGTTCGTCCTTATTCCTCGTAGAATTTAAGTAGTTACTGCCTGTATCCTTAAGTATCCACAAGCTTTCAATAATCTTTCAAGCCCTCAAAACCCTTCTGATAATCTTCCCTAACCCTAAGAGGCAAACTTTCTGTAGTAGCGCTCCAGTGCTTTTCATTTCAATTTCCGTCAACCATTATTATTATTATTATCA
>NW_026438282.1:0-593 GCF_001194135.2 Octopus bimaculoides
CTAATAACTGTAAGAGACAGCAAAGTTGACATTTTTTAAGCTTAAAATACCCGATTGGAATTTTGGTAATGTGAGATTAATTGTGACAGAGAAAGAGTTTGTGACAATAAAAATGAATTAAAGTGTCCCAACATTAGTATTGTTTGGGTTGTGAGAAAGTTCTCTTACACAAAATTGCTTTTCTTTTAAGAATCATATTTTTCGAAATATCTATCTTCAAATTCTGATATAATTATTGAAGCACGTCTTACACCAAATATCGGAGTTTGACGTTGGTTCATTAGTCATTTATTTCTATTTATTCCAGGTCATAAGTCATATTTCCCATGACATGTATGCATGAATAATATGGTTTATAAGTTAGATAAACTTATGTTTATTTCTTCTACTCTTCTGTTATCCAGACAACCATGAAGCAAGCATGGTGTCTGTTCTTTCTATGGTTTAATCAGGAAAATTAGAATATATATGTAACTTACCAGGTTGCCTACAGAGACACATTGCCATGATTATAGTTAGGAGAACTTAATTTATTAAATATCAGCATCGAACTAAAAGTCTTCAACTTACAAGTTGTGTGTGTCGTTTTTACT
>NW_026438283.1:0-219 GCF_001194135.2 Octopus bimaculoides
TATATATATATATATATATATATACACATATATATATATACGTATATGTATGTATATATGTATATACATATATGTATATATATATACATATATGTATACATATATATGCATATATGTATACATATATATGCATATATGTATACATATATATGCATATATATATATATAAATATATATATATATGTATATGTATATATGTATATGTATATATATGTATAT
>NW_026438284.1:0-404 GCF_001194135.2 Octopus bimaculoides
AATTTATATGAAATACTTATTTTATAAAGATAGAAAAATTATTAAAAATAATAAACTTTCAATAATCATCCCTTCATCCTTTATAATAATACAAAAACCGGCTTACATAAATTATCATCGTTTTAAATAGAATTTGAACGAAGTTTAAGTTTAAAATAATAATGAAGATATAATTAGTACATATTTAACCGGTGTAATAGTTAAAGCTATACTATTTAACACTAAAAACGTTTATTTAATTATCATTAAAAATCAATTGAATAATAGAAAAATATCTATTTCTACAAACGTAGAAATAAAAATAAAGATATGAATGAAAAAATTATGAATGAGAAAAATTATTAAGAATAAAAATTAAACTTTATATATATATACTAAATGAATTCTAGTGTATGTATATATAT
>NW_026438285.1:0-234 GCF_001194135.2 Octopus bimaculoides
CAACTCCGTTTACCCATCACAACTGAATAAACTGGAGGAACATGAAATGACGTGCCTTGCTTAAGGATTTGAACTCACAATCATTTGATCACGAGTCAAACATTCTAACCATCAGGTCATATATATTTTCACAAGTTTAGAGAATATTTCAGCCTTATAAATAATCTTTTGTAAAAAAAAAAAATAATAAAGGCGCAGGAGTGGCTGTGTGGTAAGTAGCTTGCTTACCAACCA
>NW_026438286.1:0-515 GCF_001194135.2 Octopus bimaculoides
TATAGACATATATCTGTTTATGTATATATATATATATATATATAATTACATACATAAGTGCATGTTTAAGTATATTACACACACACACACACGTACAAACACACACATCCAAACAACCACAGATTCATAGAGGATGAATTACAGCTTAAGCAAGTCATTTAATCTGACACCAGTTTCTAAACATCTGAACAAAAAACAACAAACCTCAAACATGATTTACTGATGTGTTAAACGTAAGAAAGCTCAACGCCGCTCCATTACTCCCGTCTTCGAACCCCTCCCCAGCCTGTTTTCCCCTCCTTGTTTTTGTTTTCTATTTACCTTTTCGTCTCTATTTCAAACACATTTTTTCTACTCATTCATTCCTGTCTTAACCAGTCGCATTGTTTCACTTTCTTTCCTTTTGTATTCCTCGTGTTGCTTCCTCTTTAAGATGTTGCTATAATATCTAACATCTCTGTTATTCGGTTTAATTCGAATCTGTAGTGTCTGTAATACTCTGCAGAACATATATA
>NW_026438287.1:0-251 GCF_001194135.2 Octopus bimaculoides
AGCTCCCATGGTTACTGAGATAATCTACTATAATAATACTCTTGTGTTTAAGAATGAGAAAGGAAGGGGTGATAGATGAATAAGTAAGGAAGGGGTGATGTCATACTTGGTAGTGAGATGATGAAAACTGTATGATGAAAAAAATAAAACAAACAGCATTTCAACTCTGTGTGAATATATGTATGTGTATGTAGAAGGGGGTATGTGAATGTGTGTATGTGTGTGTGTGCGTGTGTATGTGTGAATGTTTG
>NW_026438288.1:0-225 GCF_001194135.2 Octopus bimaculoides
TATATATATATATATATGTATGTATGTATGTATGTATAAATATATACATACATATATATAAATATATGCATACATATATATAAATATATACATACATATATATATATATATACATATATACATATATATATATACACATACATATATACATATGCATACATACATACATACATACAGACTACAGATTCAAGCTATCAATGGAACTGTAAAGATATGTAAAACTTT
>NW_026438289.1:0-447 GCF_001194135.2 Octopus bimaculoides
TATATATACATAATAGTATACATAATAACTAATATATAATATATATATATATGTACACATACACACATGCATATGTGAGTACAGGACGTCACCAACAGTGCAAATAACATGAAATACGAGAACAACGAGAAAAATGAAAAATAGGACAAGTAAACACAGCGAAAGGACCCTTCATCAATTGTCGGCTGTCTATCTACTCCTCATTTTGAGCATCCAACGACAAGAAGCCTGTCATATATATATAAGGCGCATGGCTTTGTGGTTAGGATGTTACACTCACGATTGTGAGATTGTGGGTTCGATTCCCAGATCGGGCTTTGCGTTATGTTCTTGAGCAAAGCACTTCATTTCACGTTGCTCTGCCATCATTTCGTCGTCTGACATATGGCACACGGTTCACCTGTACAGGTAATGTCGATTTGATGGAGGGAGTGAGCTTATGTGAAC
>NW_026438290.1:0-204 GCF_001194135.2 Octopus bimaculoides
TTATTCTTTGTAAGCCTAGTATTTATTCTATCCGTCTCTTTTGCCGAACCGCTAGGTCACGGGGACGTAAATACACCAGAATCAAGCGATGTTGTTGTTGTTGTTGGTGGTGGGGGGACGCACACACAAATATATACACACACATACATACATATATATATAAATATAAATATATGTATGTATGTATATATATATATATATATA
>NW_026438291.1:0-574 GCF_001194135.2 Octopus bimaculoides
ATTTGGCAGAGTTTCTACAGCTGGATGCCCTTCCTAACGCCAACCATAATTAATTAATATAAACAGCTAAGCACAATGAAATGCCATAAAGAAAAAATTCAATTGTCACCAAGTGTGACTAAGGGTGCTGATGCACCTACATTGCTAGAAATAAAAGTTAAAATACTCTTAATGCTGTAGGAAGAGCACAGATACATGCTGACAGGAGAGCCAACCACCTCATGCCGACTCAAAAATCCTCAGACTAGACGTTTGGTTCTGTCTCTTCTGTAAACATCTTCAGTGAGGACTGCTCAAATGGCACATGTTTGGCTAATTCCACCCATCAATATATATGCATTTACCATAAAAATTATGGACAACTTAGCGGAATGCTAATGTGTATATAAAATTTAATATAAACAGGTAAGTGCAATGAGATACCATAAAGAAGGGAATTCAATCATCACTGAATGTGACTAAAGGTGCCAATACACCTACATTGCTAGAAAAAAGAGATGAAATACACTTAATGCTGTAAGAAGAGTGTAGATAAATGCTGACAGGGGAGCCAACCCTGTATGTATATATATAT
>NW_026438292.1:0-557 GCF_001194135.2 Octopus bimaculoides
TCCAGGTGCTTTTCCATCCTGGAGTTTCTGGATCACAGTTGCAAGTGTTTCACCATCAATGTTGCATGATTTGGATGTAATGCAGGAGCAATAACTTTTTCGGATTTCTTCCAGCCACAGTGCATCTTGTTAAATTCCTTCTCTTTACTCCAGGAGTGTATGTATGTATGTATGTATGTATGTATGTATGTATGTATGTATGTATGTATGTTTGATTATCTCTGTTTATGGGATACACATGCTTTGACATGGTTGATATATATATGTACATTACAACGCTGTAACCATCACACCTATATTTGAGAGAGATTTGGCTACTATTTCTAGCATGTTAGCAGCCATGTGAAATTCCTTTGTTGTCAAAAGGACAGACATATATAAATACAGACAGAAATAAGCGTAAGAGTGACGAGGCTGACTGATGGGCATACTGACAACAGGTGAGATCTAGTAAAACACGAGTTGTTTAGCTTCACGTCAGCCCTGAACAATCTAATCTACGTTGAACAGTGGCCTGTTTATGACTATTATATCTTTTGATATTGTGTATTTATTAT
>NW_026438293.1:0-232 GCF_001194135.2 Octopus bimaculoides
ATGGGCTTCTTTCAGTTTCCATCTACTAAATTCATTCTTAAGGCTTTGGTCAGTCCAGGGTTATAGCAAAAGACATTTGCCTAAGGTATCACATAGTATGAGTGGATGCAAGACTACATGATTGGGAAGCAAGAAATTTGATTGCTACTTCTAGCAGATTGAATAAACATGTTGAAGATCCCTCATTGGTTCATTCTGAACATGTTTATATAGGCGCAGGCATGGCTGTGTG
>NW_026438294.1:0-201 GCF_001194135.2 Octopus bimaculoides
TACATACATGCATACACACATACATACATACATTCATACATACATACATGCATAGAAATATACATACATCTAGGCATACATAAATACATACACACATACACACATATACATACATGCATACACACACATACATATTACATGCATGCATACATACTTGCATACACACATACACATATACATACACACATACATACATACATA
>NW_026438295.1:0-521 GCF_001194135.2 Octopus bimaculoides
AAGCGGACGTTAAACGATGATGATGATGATGATGATGATGATGATTTGACCACAGATTTGCTCTCTCGGGGATTATCTGAGACCAAATAACAGCAGTAGCAACAGCAACATTTTGAACTTGATGGTAATAAATACTCAACACTTTAATCACCTGAAGTCTCTCTCTCTCTCCCTCTCTTTTCCTTCTTTCTCTCTTCCACACATCCTCTCTTGTGATCACCAGTATAGTTTCTGTAAAGACAGACTTTACAGAAACTTGCTCTTTTTTGTCTCACATACACACATCAGTAGTCTTTCACCATTGGTTACTTTCTGTTGTTGCATTTGACATCAGCAAAGCTTTTGACTGTGTTTGGTATAAAAACTCTCTAGCTAAGTTGGTGAAGAAATGATATTGTACAATTTGGCCCTTATAAAAATTTGAATTCACATCTCTAGATCTAACATCACCATTGAACCCCTAAACCCAACAGTGATAATTAGGATAGTAGCTGTGGTGATGGTGGGGTGGTGATGGTGGG
>NW_026438296.1:0-311 GCF_001194135.2 Octopus bimaculoides
AGAGAGAGAGAGAGCGAGAGAGACAGGCAGACAGACAGAGTGATATAAAGAATGTGAGAGAAAGAGCTAATGTGAGAGTGTGGGTGAGAAACGAAAGTGGGAGAGAGACATGATATAGGCATATTTCATGAAATGTAAGCTTCATGTGTGTGAATAAACCAGGCAGATGTAGCAATCCATCGACACACTTTATATTCTGCATTGTCTGCAGTCCAAGGGAAATAATTTAACAATGACATCCAATGCAATCTATACCGAGTTCATTGCAAGTGATAAACAACGAGTCAAAAAAATTGCAATTATTATTATTA
>NW_026438297.1:0-511 GCF_001194135.2 Octopus bimaculoides
AATGTTTGGAGATATGGTGTTAAAAATAAAGTCATTGACCCAAATTTGATGTTTGTTTTGTGATCAATGTTTCTTTATCTCTGTCTCAAGTACATTTGAGAACTTCTTTTCTGCAGTCCTATAAAACCTTTGTTTCCATAAAAAGGAGACAAAAATTATTTCTTGTCGTATATATATACATGTGTGTGTGTGTGTGTGTGTGTGTGTGTGTGTGTGTGTGTGTGTGTGTGTGTGTGTGTGTGTGTGTATAGAGCCTAGCTTGACCCATACAGATTGAAACCAAAACCACCGGCTTGTTGCTAATCAAAATGAGTGGCAAATCCTCCACACTAGATAATTGAAGACAAGACCCTCAACCCCCTGGGACCTGTACCGGTCAAGGAAAGGTTAGTCCTTTCTTTAAGGTTTGATATACATTAATGACCATAGCCTATATAACAAAGAGAACTTTCTATCTCTTCCTCTGATATATCAGCCAGACCAAGGAGCAACACCGGCTCTTTTGCATCAG
>NW_026438298.1:0-427 GCF_001194135.2 Octopus bimaculoides
ATACATACACACAACTGTATGATAATTAATCAATGAAAATTAATTGTAATATGCATAACTGCAGAGTAATTAATCAATAATAACTAGTAATATTGTTTAATCAATAAAAACTAATTGCAATATATACAACGCTATAACAATAATTGACAGTAAGATATACAACTGCAAAATAATTAATCAATAAGTTTTAGTTAGGAACGAGCACAACACCATTATAATTAATCGATGGAAACATAATTTGGTTATCTTTTATCTTTTACTTGTTTCAGTTAGTAAACAATGGCCATGCTGGGGCAACGCCTTGATCAGTTTTTGTTTTTAGTCAAAAAAATAGTTTGGTACTTATTCTATCGGTGTCTTTTGCCGAACCACTAGGTTATACATATATATACATATATATATACATACATACATATATATACATACA
>NW_026438299.1:0-723 GCF_001194135.2 Octopus bimaculoides
TTGTGTAACTCTTTAAGAGATATCTCGGCATTGGTTATCACTGTCCTCTTGGTATTTGAGGCAAAGAATTGAAACATGACTAATCGTCCCGAACAGCTGATGTTTCCAGAGAGCGATTGGAAAGTTGTCTATAGCTTGGTTAAATATTCCTACATTACATGCACACACAACTACAGACAAACACACACGACTACAGACAAACACACACAACTACAGACAAACACACACAACTACAGACAAGCACACACAAACAGACACACACAGACACTGACGTGTACATGCACACACGCATAGACGCGTATTTTCATACATAACTATATATGTATAGAGAATATGTTTGCATGCAATATGAATGTAAATATATACATGCATAAACACATACATATACATGTGTATATATACACACACAGACATGCACACATATTTCGTATATACCTGTATGTCGTGTATATATGTATGTATGTATGTATGTATGTATGAATATGTATGTGTGTGCGTGTGTGTGTGTGTGTGTGTGTGTATCTAGTTGTGCGCCCAAGCGAAAAACAAAAGTATTTAATATTGAAGTTGTGCAGAATTATTTAGTGTCGTGTTAAAATTACTCTTGGTAACTTCTCACACTATTGTACATGTCGCTGATCACGTCATTGACATATGATATATGCGTATATATACATACACACACATACATACACATACATACACACACACACACACACACAC
>NW_026438300.1:0-330 GCF_001194135.2 Octopus bimaculoides
ATTTGCAGGATCTTTAAGCTTCCAAACCCTTCTCCTCCAAGCCAGTCTACATCTGGGCATCCTTATTGCCTTGATCTCAAAGTTGCTAACTACTAATCTGTGTTGAGGGGTACATTCTTCACCAGGGAAGGTTTTGGCATTTATAAGCTGCCCTCTTTCCCTATTTCTGGCGAGGATGTAGTCGATTTGGCTAGAGTGTCTGCCGGAATGGTAGGTGACTAGGTGACAGGCTGGTTTCCTGAAGTTGGTATTGCAAACCATAAGATCATTTGCATCACATAACTCCAGCAGTCTGGCTCCCTCCTCGTTGCGGGAACCGAAGCCATAGCC
>NW_026438301.1:0-341 GCF_001194135.2 Octopus bimaculoides
ATATACATATATGCGTGTATATGTGTACAACGCACGTATACATGCACGCAAGTCTAGACAAACACGCGTACATACGTACGTACATGTATACATACATAAATGCATACATGCACTCACATATGCACAACACACTTGCACACAAAAAGTATGCATGTCTGTATACATATGCACACAGACACAAACGCAGTGGTTAAATGGTTAGAATTTGCACAACTTAAATCACAGAGGGCGGTAGTGAAGATGTGTATATGGAATAAGGCTTCTTGTGTTGGTTATGGTTATGATTGTGTTGATGATTGCGATGGTGACGGAACTGGTAGTGATGATGATGATGATGGTGG
>NW_026438302.1:0-393 GCF_001194135.2 Octopus bimaculoides
GATAGGCAGGCAGACAGACAGACAGACAGGCAGACAGACAGACAGACAGATACATAGATATGATTCATTAGCCAAACGTGGCTGAACACAGAAAGGACAAGTTACAAAGTCTCTTCTCTTTGGAGAGGAGAAGGAAGGAAAAATAGGGATCATGGCAGACTCCTTAGCGCGTCGAACAAAATGTTTAGTGGCAATTCTTCCGGTTGTTTATATTCTGTTTTCATATACTGCGGAGCTAAAATTTTCTTTTCATGTTTTGGAGGTCGATAAAAGAAGCACCAATCTCATGCTGGAATAGTTGTAATCGATTTGGTCATTCTCCCTAAAATTGCTGGCTCCGTACAAAAAATTGAAACAATTATCTCAAGATCTAATATTTCTATTCTCGTTGTT
>NW_026438303.1:0-212 GCF_001194135.2 Octopus bimaculoides
AAAGTTTACATCAAAATTTGTAGCAACGTTATAGGAGAGTCAGTAACGCCTCCAATTAAGTTTACCTCGAAATAACTTTGTTTTTATTTTAAAAGCAAAATCTATTCATCTTACCTTCAGTTGATAGAAGAAAGCATGAGGAATTTCATGGTTTTGTATAAAAAAGTTGCGAGGTAAAATATCATGAAAAAGTATAGGGCAAAACAAAAAAA
>NW_026438304.1:0-540 GCF_001194135.2 Octopus bimaculoides
AAATGTGAAACGGATGAGGAGTGGGATAGTTGGATATCTGTATTTTAACAGCATGAAGAGTGCATTTCTGAAAAAAATCTAACTTCAGTCTTATTTTCTTCGATTTCTTTCCTTTACAGTGGCTCCAAAAGAGAAGAACATTAGTAAGTATGAATCTAAATCAATATTGATACCATCCTTGCAATAACAATTCAATAACAACCTGAATAAACTTGCAGAATCTTATATGTATGATTGTGGATTTTATGTTTCAAATATAGTTGTTTAAAACTTCATGAATATTTAAGAAATCCTATTATAAGATTTTTACGATACTAGAAGTTTTACTAGCCCTAGAGGATTTGTATGAAACTAGGAGTCTTAGTATCATAGAGATTACTTGTCATTACACATACCTTATTTTCAACAGACGTGTGCTTCAATACATTTACCATAATTCATAATTTCCAAGAGTGGAAGTAGGAAAAGTCAGTAGATGAAGCTTAGGTCATTGTTTATTGAAGATGGCAATCTTGACTGAGTTATGATATATATATATAT
>NW_026438305.1:0-533 GCF_001194135.2 Octopus bimaculoides
ACACACACACACACCCAAAAGCATGTTACAATATGCTTTGTATAAAAACAAGAGGACAAAATAATGACGTCGAATCAATCAAATTTTCGCTCAGCAGAAACAAAAAACCTATCTCTGTACTTCCTAAACAAGATATTCCCATGTAGACTTATAGCAGTAACATTTATGTTTATACTCTAAAAGGGGTGGAAGCATGGTTTGTTTTAGTATTATTTGGATTACTAACTGATGGTGTTGAGCTGGTAGAATCGTTAGCACAAAGGCATTTTCGGCGATGCTTCGTTTCTTCGGGCGTTACGCTCCGAGTTCGAATTCCGCCGAGGTCGACTCTGCCTTTCGTCCTTTCGATGTCGATAAATTATGTACCAGCCGAGCACTGATGTTGATGTAATCGATTAATACCCATCCCCTCAAAATTGCTGGCCTTGTGCCTGTCGTAGAAAGAATAATTATCATTATTATTTGATCTTTTTTATATATTTTTGTTCAGAATTTAAAGAAACTTGTAGGAAATCGATAGCAAATAAACAAAA
>NW_026438306.1:0-1389 GCF_001194135.2 Octopus bimaculoides
TGATTAGCTCCAAGAGGCCATCGCCTCTAGCTAGCTATGTGACATACGAAACTGTGCCCATTATAACCTTCGAACACGGGAGGTCAGCCGCTTTCCCTTGCTGGTCTGGCATCTACAGACTAGTTTCGAGGTATTGCCTCTTATCAATGTAGAGCAGCCGAACCCAGCCCCAGCAGGCGTCGCTACTGACCGTCTGTACGAAGGATTATTTACCTAAATTCTGTGGAATACATCCACTGGTTTTCAAAAATAGAAATGCTAATATTTCTAAGTCTCTCAAAAGGAGACTACGGCAGCGGTATTTGATATTAATAGTTATTAATAGCTAGCACCCATTTGTCAAGCATTGGGGAGGCAAACACAGACACAAAAACACACAAATATATAGAAAGATGTTTATATACTAAGGGCTTCCACACGGTTTCCTTCTAGTAAATTCACTCGTAAGGCATTATTTGGCTCGGGGCTATCGTAGAAGACCAAACCCGAAACCACGTAACTGAAAACCTAGTTCCTTAAGCACAGTCTATGTCTTCGTGCGAGCGTACATGTGTCTGTTTTGTTATCAACATCTCCAATTTTCCTGGAATATTAGTTCTGAACCATTTCTTTTTTAACTATGGACCCTTTTTGATTCCTATTTAACTGTTCTGGACCTGCAAAGCCATTTAAAGTAAAGATAAAAAAAAATATCCTACTGCATTCTTGAAATTAAATACTTTTAGGAAATGTTTAAAAACAATAAAATAGTTTGTGCGTCGTAGAATTATAAGCAATTTATTGAGCACAAAGTTGTATAACAAAATCTTATATGAACTTCCGTTGAGAACCACTGTTCAAAAGAATCCAGTTATAGACGAGCTCATCAAAATAAGTTAACGAGTGCTTTTAAATAGAGTATTACTAAAACAATCTAAAAATGCATTCTATATGTGGAGAGGATGCTGAACATGAAATCTCTTGATATTGCGGATTAATAAACTAGTCTTTAGAAATAGATTTCTTCACTGTAGCATTATCAGTAAAACATTTAGTGAAGACTACACAACAATCAACAGATCAATTGCATTTTATATCAATTGTTCATCTAAATTGATGACAGTTACAGACTGAGTGGCCTCGCTATCAATTAAGTCGATTGGATTACTAACTGCCGGCACGGACTAAAATTATTTTCGAATTTTAACAATAGCATTTCTCTGTTTAAACTGTCGGAAGAAAGAAACACTTTACTATTTTGTACTCAGTCCAATTAGCTGTAAGTAGGTAGTCTACATATTTTATATAAATGTCTGTGGTGCTTGCGTATACTTATATACATACAAACATATATACCATTCATGCATACATACATATACATACATACATACATATATATATATATATATA
>NW_026438307.1:0-229 GCF_001194135.2 Octopus bimaculoides
CACCTCTGATTTGCACCACCAATACCTGCAGGTAAGTTCTGCTCATTGTGAATCCTAACAGGTCTTTTAAGACCCCTATTGGATTTACAAACCCTCTGGCACACACCACATTCAAACGTGTGCACAGACATATAATCAGAATAGCTGGTTGCAGTTTGTTTTCCATGGGTTCGTTGTGCGTCCTCCTGTGGATAAAAGCAACAGTAACATCCACCCCTAGGGGTCAGCC
>NW_026438308.1:0-273 GCF_001194135.2 Octopus bimaculoides
CACACACACACACACACACACACACACACACACATACACATACACCACTCTGAGTTGTGATAATACACAGGAAATACTTGTATCGATGATAACGATGATGATGAAGATGACAATGATGGTGATGATGGCAATGAATGCTGTTGTTATGAAGACGATGATGATGGTGATGACTAAGACAGTGATGGTGATAGTGATGGTGATACTGCTGTTGCTGATGATGATGATGATGACTATGATGATGACTGATGATGATGATGACTGATGATGATGATG
>NW_026438309.1:0-277 GCF_001194135.2 Octopus bimaculoides
CAGATTTTTCTTTTTACCTATGGACCCTTTTGTCTATATGGACCTCCATATTCATTCGATACATCCCCTTTATTTTTATAATGAAATATTAGCAATAGTATGAAAAAAAAGGTATTAAAATATTTTGTGTATTGTATCAACATAAACAATTTACTGCACAAATTTTAATAACAAATTCTTAAATGGACCCGGGGGCCGTATAGATCCCGGTTAAGAATCATTGATCCAGAACAGGGGTTTTCAAACTTTTTGACTTGCGGACCCCTTTATATTTCAG
>NW_026438310.1:0-356 GCF_001194135.2 Octopus bimaculoides
TCTTTTTTTTTTTTTTACTTGTTTCAGTCATATATACATTTTTAAAAGAGGACAACAAACGCCAAGGCATAACAAGTATCTCAAGTCATATTATTATTCTTAAATGTATATGACGTGAGATGCTTGTCCTGCCTTGGCGTTTGTAGTCCTCATTCACAAATATACTTTTCTACTCTAGGCACAAGGCTGGTAAGTTTTGGGGAGGGACCAGTCGATTAGATCGACCCCTGTATGTAACTGGTACTTAATTTATCGAGCCGGAAATTTTGAAAGGCAAAGTCGACCTCGGTGGAATTTGAAATTAAGACGTAAAGACAGACAAAATACCGCTAAGCATTTTGCCTGGCGTGCTAACG
>NW_026438311.1:0-222 GCF_001194135.2 Octopus bimaculoides
ATAAATTCAGAAAAATAGCAACAGCTGCTTCTTTTTAAAGGGTACAAATACTGTGAAGAAAATGATGATGACTGTTGCTGATGGGATGCTTGTGGTAACTTCTTGACTTCAATTAGAGTTTACGAAAATAATGTATGAACTTGTGCGATACTCTCTTTTACTCTTTTACTCATTTCAGTCATTTGACTGCGGCCACGCTGGAGCACCGCCTTTAGTCGAACA
>NW_026438312.1:0-281 GCF_001194135.2 Octopus bimaculoides
ATACATACATACATGCATACATACACACATACATACATACATACATGGCGAGCAAGTAACACACCTCCGATTTGCAGATGACATTCTACTCATCGCTAAAACCACAGACCACTTGCAGACCATGCTGACAGAGATGAACATTCGGAGCTTAGCAGAGATATAAATACCATTCTTTTACATAATAAATATATCTATGTATGTACAAATAATGAGGTAAGTTATATATATATATATACGGCAGGCATCTTTCAGTTTCCGTCTACCAAATCCACTCACAAGGC
>NW_026438313.1:0-265 GCF_001194135.2 Octopus bimaculoides
CACACACACACACACACACACACACACATATATATATAAATATATATGTACATATATATAATATATATATATGCATACATATATCTACATATATATATACATATATATATATGTATATACATATATATGTATATACATATATATGTATATATATACACACACACACATATATGAATATATAAGCATATATATATACGTATATATGCATATATGTAAGCATATACTTATATGTATACATATATACATATATATATATATAAATATA
>NW_026438314.1:0-235 GCF_001194135.2 Octopus bimaculoides
CACACACACAAGGACACATAGAGAGACACACACATCCATACACAAAAGACGCACGTACATAGTCACACAAAGTCATACACATAGACGAACTTAAACATGTACACATGAATACGCATAATACATACATACAAACGTATACACATGCATACATATATGCATATGCATACACATACATGCATACACACGCATACATATATGCATACATACATACGTACATACATACATACAAACATAC
>NW_026438315.1:0-283 GCF_001194135.2 Octopus bimaculoides
AAAGGAATAAATGCATATCTTATGAACTTCATTAGCTTACAGCTGTTTCCACTATAAGATGTAGTGGACTTATAGTTCAGAGCTAAATGAAGTGCATAAGATAATCGTTTATTCCTTTGTCATCTCTTTTCTTATTACTGCTCTGTACTTGACTAATGCTTTGTTTAGAGGCATACATATATTGAGTTGTACACCAGGTTAATATTGCAATGCCTAAGTGACATATATACACATATATATATTTCATTTAAGTATGGTGATACTAATAACCTGATATATATAT
>NW_026438316.1:0-712 GCF_001194135.2 Octopus bimaculoides
ATAGACCTCGTCCACCTTCAGAATAACCCACTAGTAAAGGTTGTATTATTATATACTTCGAACCCTAAAATTGGGCATTTGACGTGTGTGAATATAAAATTGAAGAAAGTGGAGTCAGGAAGAGGGAATACGTTTGGACATTTGTTTATTATTTGCTACAATTATTTTAACACAACGTAATTCTCCAAGAATACAGGTATTTGATTATGCTATTGTTTGTATACATAATGAGATCTAGTTGTATTTCCTCAGGCGATATACAAGTGTTGTTTCCGTTAGTTTAAAATCTTCGACTGTTCGTAGTTGTTTGAATTTGGTTGTGGCTGAAATCCTCATGGTGCGAGCTGTGAGAGCGCGTTTGTCAGACTATTATGGAAGGTAGTATGTGGTACAGGCTAGCCTTTTAGTGGTATTGTCTTCCATTTGTTTCTATTTCAGGTTTGTTCTTTATGGCTGGCTGCACATGTGAATTTCCTACTCTGAACCTTTACTACGAACAGAGAGGATAGCCTTGAAGTTGAGGATTTTAAACTAATGGAGACAACACTTGTATATCGCTTGAGGAAACACAACTAGATCTTGTTATGCAATTAAACAGTTGCATAATCAAATACTTCGTGTTGAAACAATTCTAGTGAATAATAAACAAATGCCACTCTTCCTGACACCAATTTCTTCAATTATATATATATATATATATATATATATATAT
>NW_026438317.1:0-388 GCF_001194135.2 Octopus bimaculoides
ACAGCAATTTTAGCAAAACATATTAAGCAACACAAATAATAAATCAAAAAGCATAAAAATAAACAAGCTTTTGACTGTTTTATATATATTTCAAAATTATGATGCTCTGATGCTAGGTGTTTCCATTATTTTGTCCAACTACTGTATACATATATATATGAACTTCAGATAAGTTAAAATATGTTTGTGACATATTTTGACTTCTAAAAGAAAATTCACTGTAGTTAATGAGAGAAATGCACTATATCTGCTCAGTGCTTCTATCTACTGGATTCCCCGATGCTCGTTTCTGGATCTTGAGCTTTTCTCATTGGGAATACCGAAGAGAGATAATACTAGACAGCCACACTTAAGTGGCAATATACTACACTTTATCGTGCAGTTACTG
>NW_026438319.1:0-473 GCF_001194135.2 Octopus bimaculoides
TCCAGCATGGCCGCAATCAAATGACTGAAACAAGTAAAAGAGTAGAAGAGAACGTATAATGGTCTCATATCTATGTGTTTCAATAAAACGACTGTGTCATACAATTCTTTCTTAAAATTAGTTTTCACAAAACCTGTTCGAGTCCTTATTTGGCCGTCATTTCTTCATGAATATAATGCAATCTCCAGAATCTAGTGAAATCTGGTTTAATCGGCTGTGTACATTATACACTACCGCAAAAAAAATTAACTAAGTACATTGACTGCATTGTGAGTACTTCTTAGGTGGCTTAAGGCTCTAATCCGGAATATTCCTGTAAAATCTCAATAACAATGAACTATAAGACGTTGGTTAACGAAAAAAACCAAGTGATTTTTTCCTGCTATAACGTAATGATAAATGAGATATTGGCTTCGATAGCACACTGAGTCATAAGGATAACGTTCATTCGACGAAAACTCGATCTCGTATAT
>NW_026438320.1:0-215 GCF_001194135.2 Octopus bimaculoides
ATATATATATATATATATATATATATATATATGTATATAGTTTCTAATTTAAGCACATGTCTGCTACTTTACGATGACTCTTGGTAATGATAGAGTTAAAAGGCAATGTAGATCAAGGATGGATTTCAACTCTGAATTAAAGAACCAGAACAAATATCACAAGGCATTTTCCCAACTCTGTAATGATTCTACCTGCTTGAATTGTATGTATGCAT
>NW_026438321.1:0-212 GCF_001194135.2 Octopus bimaculoides
GAGAGAGAGAGAGAGAGAGATGGAGAGATAGATAGATAGATAGATGAATAAAGAATGTAGTAGAATGAAAAATCAATATAATTTTAATGATCATCAATATCTAAAAACAAACGTGGCAATATTTGTTAGTAAATTTGATTTCAGCTAGTGTATGTATGTATGAATGTGTGCATGTGTAAATGTATAGATGTATGTATCTTCATGCAGGCCTA
>NW_026438322.1:0-1220 GCF_001194135.2 Octopus bimaculoides
TTAATTTCACACTGGTGGGTGACCATAGCTGTGAGCAGTAATCCAGGTGGATGAGGACAAATGTTTTCCAGAGGACCATCATGGATTCCTTATCTCTGGTTCTGAATGTTCTCAGGATCCATCCAGCCAGTCATCTGCACTTTATCACCATCATGGTAATGTGCAGTTGGAAAGAGGTATCATCACTCATGTCGATACCCATGTCTGTCACTGATTTAGTCTCTGGGATTGAAATTCTCTGTGGACCAGTGTACTCTGTAAATTTCATATTCAGTTTTGGACGTTGGTAGCGCATGGCTTGGAATTTTTCAGCATTAAACTGCATATTGTTGTCCTCAGCCCATCTGTAAATTGAGTCCAACTCCTGCTGCAGATGTGCAACATCACTGGAGTTCTGGAGTTTCTGCAAGACTTTCGTATTGTCTGCGTAGCTTGCAAGGGTGGCTATCCGGGCACTTGAGGTCATATCTGAGAGAGCGACTATAAAAAGCAATGGTCCCAAGACAGTGCCCTGTGGAACACCGTTCACTATTTGTGTTTTCATAGAGGTGTAGCGATATTAGCCACTACTGCCTGACTTCTATCTTTCAGAAAATCATGTAACCATTCTCCAAGTTTTCCAGCTATGCCAAGATCGCTCAGTTTGTGGCATACCACACCATGATCCACTTTGTCAAAAGCTTTTGCAAAATCAAGGTATATAACATCCACATTTGAGTTGTTGAGTAAACTGCCTCAACACCCAGTCATAATGTTGTAAGAACTGGGTCAGGCAGCTCCTACCTGGTTGAAAGCCATGTTGGGTATCACTCAGCAAGTTATTTTCTTCAAGGAATGCGATTAGTTTTCCTCTGACTATCCTTTCCATGATTTTGCTGATGTGTGAAGTCAGAGACATAGGCCTATAGTTTTTGGCATCTGCTCTGCTTCACCCTTTATGGATTGGGCATATTATTCCCTCCTTCAGCTTGCTTGGCAGTCTGCCATTTGCGAGAAAGCTCTGGAAGAGGATCTGGAGGGGTTTTGACAGAGCATGCTTACATGATTTCAGGAGGATTGCAGGGAAACCATCAGGACCAGCAGTTGAGTTTGTGTCCACTTCATCTATAGCTACTAGTACATCTTCACTAATGTTGATGTATTCCATCGTAACTGCCTCTCTGGTTATAAGGGAGGTAGTAAAGAAGTCCACTGGTTCGTTCACTTGTCTGTGCTCCAAC
>NW_026438323.1:0-456 GCF_001194135.2 Octopus bimaculoides
ACACATACACACATATATACATATGTATATATATACATGTCTGTCTGTCTGTCTCTCTATATATATAATAACACACACACACACACACATACACTTATATATACAGTACATATGCGTATTTATACACATTTACACGTATATATGTGTATATATGCATATACTTATGAGTGCGATGCATGTCTTTGCATGTGTGTTTGTATGTGTGTATTATGTGTGCGTTTGTGCGATTGTATGCGTGTATGTGCATGTGTGTGCACGTGTGTATGTGCGTGCGTATATGTATGTATGTGTGCGTGCGTATGTATATGTATGTGCGTATATATATATATATGTATGTGTATATATATACCTACATACATACGTAAAACACTTAAAATATGGATAGATATAACATATGTACACGTGTGCGTGTGTGTATATGCATAAATGCTCACATGCACGTATGACTAATATATA
>NW_026438324.1:0-240 GCF_001194135.2 Octopus bimaculoides
GCACAAAGTTCAGGACTTATTCGCAGCTCTCAGTGGTCCAAAGCGGATATGCAATATATGTGGGTGTCTTTGTTCAAAAAGCCACATCAGATGCCATGAGGGTTCTAAGGTGTAGGTACAGGAGGTGGTCAAACTGAGCATAAGGAGTAGACAATCACCATGTATATATATATATGTATATATGTATGTACCTATGTATGTATATAGGTATGTATGTATGTATGTATGTATGTATGTATG
>NW_026438325.1:0-507 GCF_001194135.2 Octopus bimaculoides
ATATATATATATATACATACATTCAGTAGAAAAAAACATTGTCCTGGGAATAAAGAATGAAAACAACAATATGAATCACAGGAGAAGTTCTGCGTTGATAAGTCTTAGAAGAATCGTAAGCAACTTGCTCTAGTGGAGAGCCTGATAATAAGACCTCTATATTGGTTGACGACCATGATCAGTTGCCTTTGTTACAGAATTGTCAAGCAATCTACTGGCACTTCAGTAGGTCAACTTTACTTTACGGAATTTCGTTAGAGTAATGAAGAATAAGTGGCTTAATGTAGGAATAAATCTATCCCCCTCGCATATTTATTTGTATACATACTTATATTTTTACGACGGGCAACGCATTTTATGACGAAGGCCATATTTTTATCAACCAATTTTGCAATCATCAAAGGCGGCGGGCTGGCAGAACTGTAAGCACGCTAGACAAAATGCTTAGCGGCGATTCGTCTGTCTTTTCGTTATGAGTTCAAATTCCGCCGTAATCGACTTTGTCTT
>NW_026438326.1:0-216 GCF_001194135.2 Octopus bimaculoides
TATATATATATAATTGTGTGTATGTATACAGATACATGTGCATACACAAGTACACACTGCGCGCCATGCAATGTTGGTAGACGTAGACTCTAATTCCCATGGAAAGTCAATTGCTGTTAATGTCAATTTAATTCCCATTTACTTAAAACGACATCATTGATTATGTTTGGAGAGAGAGAGAGAGAGAGAGAGAGACAGACAGACAGACAGACAGAC
>NW_026438327.1:0-385 GCF_001194135.2 Octopus bimaculoides
AAAAAAAAAAAAATGGAAACCATGGAAACATGTTCCAGAAAAGCTTCCCAATTTTACTAATGACCTTCGCAACAAAAACACCACCACCACCACACACTTCCACCAACACCCATCCCACCTCCACCAACATCCTTCCACAACTCCAACACCACCATCACCCCCCCACTTCTATTCAGTTCCAAAATTTTTCCTTCCATCCCAGCTGTCACAACCTCTAAACCAAGCTTAATTTATTTGTGATGATGATGATGATGATGATGGTTGTGATGGCAATGACGGTGGTGATGATGATGGTGACGACAGTGGTAGTGGTGATGATGGAGGTGGTTGTGAAGGTGGTGGTGATGCTGATGGCAGTAACGAAAGTAGAAATGATGAAGGTGGT
>NW_026438328.1:0-584 GCF_001194135.2 Octopus bimaculoides
ATATATATATATACATATATATATACACATATAAAGCACCAAAAGAGAATATCTCTCCCCAGACACAACAGTATATATACACACACACACAAACACACACACACATATATATATATATACACATATATGCATATATATGTATATATACATATATATATATGTATATATACATATATATATACATACATATATATATACATATGTATACATATAGATATACATATGTATACATATAGATATACATATGTATATATATATAAATAAATATATATATATATATATATATGTATATATGTATGTATATATATATATACAGATATATGCATACATATAAATATGTATGTATATATATATACAGATATATGCATACATATATATATATATATATATATATATATATATATATATATATATATATGTATGTATGTATATATACAGATATATGCATACATATATATATATATATAGCCATGATAGATCGTTAGCCACTAATCCTTTTTCTATTTTCTCTCCCTGTTTATTTCTGTTAGAAGCTGCTTTGTTTTTCATGTCTGTTTCATGAATCACTTAATTTCTAATTTATT
>NW_026438329.1:0-378 GCF_001194135.2 Octopus bimaculoides
TATATATATATATATATATATATATATATATATATATACACACATGCATTTATTCATGTATAAATGCGAAAAAAAAATCTGTATACACATACAAATATATACGCACATATACATATATATGTATATGGATGTATATGGATGTATATGTATGTGCACATATACAAGTGTAATGTATGTGTATACATATCTGTATGTATGTGTATATATATCTAATTATGCATCTACATATGTATTCATGTATGTATCTATTTGTATTTATGTATACATACATCATTTATGTATACACACATGTATATAGGTAGATAGATAGAGAGATATATAGACAGAGAGATAGATAGAAGGTTAGATAGATAGACAGATGCACTCATAATATACTCA
>NW_026438330.1:0-431 GCF_001194135.2 Octopus bimaculoides
TTACTTTGTTACACATTGGATGTTGTGTTATTATGTCGTCCCGTGTACTTGGGTATTCCTGTGTATGAGTTACGAAATTGGATTTTACCTGCTAAATTTGCTGTCATGAGGGAAGTAATGAACTTTCGTACAATTTAAACTTAAACTTCTTTTATTAACCATTAACCTCAACGAATGAACTATTTTACTACGTTTCCCTATGTATTATTTTTTTTCTCTATATTATTTTTTCTAAATATATATTTTTATTCCACTATATCTGTACCGGTCTATAATATTTTTAATCACTTTTTAATCGCAGTTTATTTATTTATGTTATTCTATTATATTTTTAATCGATTTTATTCTTATGTATAAAAATTTTGACTTCCCTTTGCGAACTTGGTTTTGTGGTTTATGCTGTACTTCTTATATGTGGTCATTGGTGGGCT
>NW_026438331.1:0-262 GCF_001194135.2 Octopus bimaculoides
CATCTAGAGTAGAGTTGTGTATTTAATTACTCAGGCAATCAACTATAGACGCATACCATATAAATACATACATACACACACACACACACACTCACACAAGTACATAATACATACATAAATACATATACACATACATATACACATACATATATGCATGCATACTCACATACATACATAACATATATATATATATGTATGCACATACAAAAACACCTCCACACAAACACACATACACATATATACATACATACACACATACATA
>NW_026438332.1:0-394 GCF_001194135.2 Octopus bimaculoides
TCACAGTACAATATAATATTACCTGTCAAAATAAGCGAGAAAAACATTAATGCACTGTTTCCAGTGATACAGAAAAATGAAATAAACTTTTTGTAATATAAGTGAAGGGGTTTATACGAATGTAAACGAAAGATATCGAAGCTATTTCTATATGTAGTGACTTATTATTTACTGCTTTCCATTAGTCTTGATGCTGTTTCATGTCCTTTATATTATAACATTGTAACATATAGTAGTTCATGGTTTCTTCATATAGAGATATTTTACAATAAAAGGCTATCCGCGTATATGTAGTAATTGAAATATATGGAATGCCTCCATAGACATAAGAGCTAGTAGGTATGCCCCATGTATAGGCCCTAACATGTTTGCATAAATACCTATATATATATAT
>NW_026438333.1:0-448 GCF_001194135.2 Octopus bimaculoides
GAGTCAACCAGACCCTAAAGATACAGGTAATACTGAGTAAGTGCTGTATATTGACTAGTTTTGCCCCTGATGCGGTTGCATCATGAGTGGGGAATATAATATGGGTCATGTATTAGCATGTGTATATATAAAAAAGAAAGAGATAAAGAGAACAATGGCATAAGTAAATTTATATTTTATGTAGAATGTCTTACAGCTGTTTCAGGGAAAATTCAATGTATCCCTTCATCGGAGATGGTAATAGTAGAAGAATGGATGATTACATCTATCTGAGGAGATTTTCTGTAAGAAATGAAAGCGATGCGGAGATAAAAGAATAAAGAAGAAAAAGTACTTGGAGTATAGTTCCATTCCAACAGTAAATATCCATGTAGAGAATCTGAGTGGGTATTTTCAAGTGATAATTATAGTTGCAATGGTGGATATATATATCCACCATTGCAACTAT
>NW_026438334.1:0-222 GCF_001194135.2 Octopus bimaculoides
ATATATATATATACATTTATATAAATACATTATACATGTATACATTTAAGTATTCTTACACATATATATGTAAAATATATGTGCATGTATATATGGGTATATATATATGTATATATATGTATATAGGATTACATATATATGTACGTATATATATGCATATACAAATACATAAACCTGTATGTATATATAAATACACACATATATAATATATATATATATATA
>NW_026438335.1:0-207 GCF_001194135.2 Octopus bimaculoides
TATATATATGTGTGTGTGTGTCTGTGTTTGTCCCACCACCACCACCACTTGAAAACTGGTGTTGATGTGTTTACTTAGAGATTTGGTAAAAAGTGACTGATAGAATTAGTACTAGGCTTCAAAAAGGGTCAATTTGTTTAACTAAAACCCTTCAAGGCATTGCACCAGCATGGCCACAGTCAAATGACTGAAGCAAGTAAAAAAAAA
>NW_026438336.1:0-285 GCF_001194135.2 Octopus bimaculoides
CACACACACACACACACACACACACACATATATATATACGCATGCATGTATGTATATATATGTATATATATATGTGTGTGCATGTAAGTATCGGTGCAGTTGTGGCTGTGTGGTAAGAAGGTTGCTTCCTAACCACAGTATACCGCGTTCAGTCTCACTGCGTGGCCGTATTGGACAAGTCTTTTACTGTAGCCTCGAGAGCATTTGGTAGACGGAAACTGAAAGAAATTTGTTGTATATACTCTTTTACTCTTTTCAGTCATTTGACTGTGGCCATGCTGGAGC
>NW_026438337.1:0-216 GCF_001194135.2 Octopus bimaculoides
TGCCACATATTCTTATTCCTGTTGTAAACATGGATGGCTTGTTCTTTGTTGCAGCAATATGAAGCCTCTTCCAGCGTAGCAGAACTGTTAGCAGTGTTGAGCAAAACAGCAGCATTTCATGTGCCGTGTTCTGAGTTCAAATTCCACCCAAGGTTGATTTTTGCTGTGACTGCTGAGGACATGTGTAAGCTCACAAGGTCTGAAGCCAGTATGCTC
>NW_026438338.1:0-205 GCF_001194135.2 Octopus bimaculoides
TCTTTGCATAAAGTTTTAAGTCATTCACAAAGAAACAGTGTGTAATTTTAACATTTCTATTCCATTGCGAACCAGTGATATATCCAAGCAGCGCTATTTTCTGCAAGAGCTCTACTCTTCTTGCAGCCCCTATTTCTACCATATATTTCTAAAGATTTTACTCACTGTTCCCAGGGCTCCGACAATTATTGGTATTACTACCATC
>NW_026438339.1:0-293 GCF_001194135.2 Octopus bimaculoides
ATATATATATATATATATATATATATATATATATATATATATGCTGAAGTGCATATATTGAAATTAGTGGTGAAATAGCGATCTTATTGATATTGAAATAATCTACGTTGCATCATATTACATCTCGAGCAATCATTAAATTGGTAAATAGCATCCTCTTTTATATCAACCTGTCTCTTGTTCTTTTATCTTTTCTAAAAAGCATATACTTACTTAGATGCACTCATAAACGCACATATATATTAAATAATTTTCATATATTCTGTGTATGTATGTGTGTATACATGTTCATA
>NW_026438340.1:387-748 GCF_001194135.2 Octopus bimaculoides
TTATGCTTGTATGCGTGCATACATGCACGCTGCTGCGCACGCATGTTTGTATGACTATGGAAATACGTCTGTATTTATGTGTATTCGTATGTATGGAAGTATGTATACATGTTTGTATATATGGATATGTGTTTGTGTGTGTGCATGATATAAGTATGTATATATGTATGTATATTGGTATATATAGACATATTTAAGCTCTTATACGTGCATATATGCACACTGCTGTGGATACATGTTTGTATTTATTTTATATTCGTATGAATAGAAATATGTATACACGTTTGTATGTATGTATGTATGTATGTATGTATGTATGTATGCCATTATTCAGATTTATTTCAAGATTTCTTGCCAATAG
>NW_026438341.1:0-476 GCF_001194135.2 Octopus bimaculoides
GATAGATAGATAGATAGATAAATTAATGGGTGCACAAATTATATATATATATTATATATATATATATATACACACAAGATATTGTGAGCGCAAACAGGCTAAAAATTTGTTTCGTATATCACATAAATTTCAGACGATCTCACCAAGTTACATAAAATGAAGCTCACACACGCAATATCAACCCAGTTTTCAGTGAGCTAACATAAAGATAATTTTAATAACGATAATAATAACAAGAATAAGAATATACTTTTATGAGTATTGATTATAATAATTCACTAATCATTTATTTCCAGCGACTGCTACTAATAATCAGTACGCTATCATATGAAACAGTATTGTTAAAAAATCCAGCACAGGATGTATATACAAATAAGTAAAATTTAATATACAAATAGGAAGTACTCCGTCTCTCTCTGTCTGTCTGTCTCTCTCTCTCTCTCTCTCTCTCTCTCTCTCTCTCTCTCTCTCTCTCT
>NW_026438341.1:1455-2304 GCF_001194135.2 Octopus bimaculoides
TATATATATATATATATTTATGTACATAGATATATTACACTCTCTAAGAAAAATTTATAGACATCATCATATTAGTTGCCTAACAATAGTATTTGAACAGAACAGTAAACAGTAACACCCATAGCTATAACAACATGAATGACTTCATCAAAATTTACAACAACAGCAACAGCAACAATAACATACATAATAATAACGGCGGCAACATTCAATAATAGTGGATATTTCATAAGAAATTATTACTTCTGCGGATACAAGACTCAGAAGTGTCGGATATGAGACATTATTCTTTCATTCAATGAAACAGCTACTAAAATGATACAATATAGATGTTATGGAAGCACTATAGGTCTTATACTGAGTTCAATTTGAATATCTGTATATCATTGCTACACAGTATGCATTATATAGTTTCGCTATCGTTTCTCTCCACTGTGACTTCACAAGGATTACCCACTGTCTGAGAGTTAAAATTCTATTCTACAAACAAAATACGTACACACACGCACACAAATGCATACGCGCAGACACAAGATAGGCCTGTAATCATACAGACATGTTCAAGCTTCTTACAGCTTTTCGAAAGTAAAATGTAAAGGCGGGAAGGATATATACTGAAATCTGTCACCTAGTTGACACATGCTGAGAACCAAATAGGGATTAGATAGAAAAAGCCACCACGCTACTCTAAACATGCATTGGCATACATGTGCGTGAGTGCGTAGATGAGAGAGTGTGTGTGTGGTTGTGTGTGGTTGTGTATGCGTGCGTTGAGGAAGATAGATTGGTTAGATATTTAAATAGATAAGAGCACCCACATACAAACACACTCACAGACACACACACACG
>NW_026438341.1:3180-3608 GCF_001194135.2 Octopus bimaculoides
TATATATATATATATATATATATATATGCACAAACACACGTACAGAGAAAAACACACACGCGTGCACGAAGACAGATTCACAAAGGCTCACGGCTCACACACACACATACATAGATATAGAGACAGAAAGATAGATAAATAGATAGATAGAGAGATAGATAGATAGATAGATAGATAGATAGATAGATAGATAGATAGATAGATAGATAGATAGATAGATAGATAGATAGAAGTAGATGAATAGATGCACAAAATAATCCAATAGCCTACTACATTATAAACGTGTGTGTATTTATAAATGTATATATGCATACATTTATGCATATGTATGGTTCAAATATATGTGCGTATAAATTTATATGAGTGGATATATAATTTTGAAATACATAAACACACAGAGATGAATATGTGAATGTATATATATATAT
>NW_026438343.1:0-228 GCF_001194135.2 Octopus bimaculoides
TTTTTTTTTTTTTTTCCTTTTTGTCGTATAAGCAGACGACAGAATAATCCAATAATGTAAACATACCTCGTTAATTAGATGGTTGAAGTCTGATGGAACAATAACTATATCATCCACGCAAATACATACATACATCCATACACGGGCGCGTGCGCGTGTGTATTTATACAAGCGTATCAACATACGCACACACATACGCATGCATGTATGTATGTATGTATGTATGTA
>NW_026438344.1:0-364 GCF_001194135.2 Octopus bimaculoides
ATATATATATATATATATATTCATATATGCCTATCTATCTATCTATTTGTGTGTGTGTGTTTTGTTAAATCGTTTAATTACTGGAGTGCTGATGGCCACAGAAAAAAACGCCAATTTCTGTTGGAAAACATATCAATATATATGTATACGTATTATTTTAAGTGTTTAGACAATTAAACATACGCAGATTGCAATGTAAATCGTTATGTAGTGACTATAGTTACGAAAAATGGGTATAAATATTTCAACCACGAAGACAGTCGATCTTTTACTTACGTAGCGTGAATACATTGTAGGTGTCATAATAGCTACAATGGCTGAGTTTTTTCAAAGGCATATCATTTCTCGCATGCAGAATTCTCTT
>NW_026438345.1:0-465 GCF_001194135.2 Octopus bimaculoides
CGCTTAAATGGCAGCCATTTTCGGCTTCACATGCCTGTGCTCTTTCCAAACATGCACCATAACACCCACAAGAGTTTCAGACCCCACTTCTCTGATTTCGCTATTGATATTCTCCTTCAGTTGCACCAGGGTTTCTGGTTTGTTGACATAAACCCTCTCTTTCAGGTATCCCCACAAGAAAAAACTGTGGGCTAGTTAAGTCTGGAGAACATGAAGGCCATTCAAAGTAGACCTCGCATATGGTTCCCATAAGATGGGGCAATTGCTCATACAGCAAGAGAAACAATGCAGTTACTATGGCAGTGCTTTGGAGAGAG
This sequence comes from Octopus bimaculoides, assembly GCF_001194135.2. Lineage (NCBI taxonomy): Eukaryota > Metazoa > Mollusca > Cephalopoda > Octopoda > Octopodidae > Octopus > Octopus bimaculoides. The sequence continues at coordinate 318 of NW_026438345.1, forward strand.
AATAATCTCTTGCCATGGGAATGTCAGCTGGCCTTCATGTTGCCCAGACTCGAGGGTGTTATGGTGCATGTTTGGAAAGAGCACAGGCATGTGAAGCCTAAAATGGCTGCCATTTAAGCGATGTCATTTTTCATATGTGATGTAGTGG
>NW_026438347.1:0-384 GCF_001194135.2 Octopus bimaculoides
ACACACACACACACCTCCATTTTATTACTTATGTTAGGAAACATAGCCAGAGCTAGCTAACATCATACTGATAACTAAACTCAGATAGTTGTCATAATTCCCTTGTGTGTCATATATTTATATAAAACTTGCGTTTACAGACAATCTACACAACAGATGTTGGACCAAATGCTTAAATAAAAATTGCTGTGAAGTCAAAATAGAACAGAATTGATAAAGGAATAATTTGTGGCATCACCAAGAGAACAGAAGAACTGCAAATGTGACTTTATTTAAGTAGGGTGTGGTGATACTTCGTACAATACTTCTCACAGTAAAAATAAAACTGAAAATTGCAGAAAATATGAAATATTGTTTTAAATTGTTTTCCTCAATCTTTCAAAA
>NW_026438348.1:0-556 GCF_001194135.2 Octopus bimaculoides
CACACGTATCCATACAAGAGAGAAACCATATCAATGTGATATTTGGGGTGACACATTCGCTCGATGTAGTAATTTAATTAAACACAAACGTATTCATACAGGAGAGAAACCATATCACTGTGATGTCTGTGTTAAATCCTTCTCTCAAGGTTCTGGTTTAACTAGACACAAACAAATTCATACAAGAAGGAAGCTAAATTCCTGTGATGAATTATTCTCTCAAAATGGTGAATTAACTTTGCAGAAACCTACTCATACAGGAGAGAAACCATACCAGTCTGATATCTGTGGTAAATCATTCTCTCAAAACAGTAATTTAACTATACACATGCGAAGTCATACAGGAGAGAAGCCATATGAGTGTGAAATCTGTGGTAAATCCTTTTCTCAGATAAGTAACTTGGCTATGCATAAACGTATTCACACAGGAGAGAAACCATATCACTGTGACATTTGTGGTAAATTATTCTCCAAAAATGGTGATTTAACTGTACATGTACGTGTTCACACAGGAGAAAAACCGTATAAATGTGATATCTGTGGTAAATCATTCTCT
>NW_026438349.1:0-847 GCF_001194135.2 Octopus bimaculoides
TAGATAGATAGATAGATAGATAGATAGATAGATAGATAGTTTGATAGATGTCAATGTGTTTGTGCCTTTGTGTTTGTGTTTACTCACCACCACCGCTTGACAACCGGTGTTGGTTTGTTTAGCTCCCTGTTACTTAGCGTTTCCGTAAAAGAGAACAAATAAGGCTAAGTACCAGACTTTCAAAAAAAAAAAAAAAGAACTGAACTGTATACAACAAACTAGGGCGAAAGAATCACACCTCATCGGTCGAACAACGCTGCTTACCATGCAACATCGGAGATTTACATCACCTTGCTATACAATTTCAATACTTAGAGCTATTAAATGATCTAGGCGCTTGGAATTTAGGTGTGTGGCTTATGAGATTGCAGCGATAGTTGTGACAATGGTTATGGGAGCTATATTGGTGGTGGCAACGGCAGTTTCATTGCAAAAGTGAGAACTGAGGTAGTGATAATTAATGTGGTTGTTATTTTACTCTACGTCATCTCTGATTGAGTAGACCCTATATAATCGAAGGCATTCCAGTCATGACATCCGGTTTTTACTTTTTATTTTCTATTTTCTTTTATTCATTTATTTATTTATTTAGTTATTTATTTATTTGTCAGACATTGGACTACATTCTTTCGTGTGACGATACTTATTCAAATTCATTTTTTTGCTGTTATTAATGGTAGGTTTGGTGACCCCCTTGTAAACAACTGTTTCATTGGTTTACGTTGTGGTCGTCATCGTGTTACCGTTGTTGTTATTTTAATTTCGGGTCAACCTCGATTGAGTAGACTTAGAATCAAAAGGCTTCCGGCTCTGAACCTGTAGTAGTAGTAGTAGTAGTAGTAGTAGT
>NW_026438350.1:0-280 GCF_001194135.2 Octopus bimaculoides
ACGAGCCGGAAGTAGCTTGCCAGCTGGATAGAGAAGCCTGTTTCGCCTTCACAAACGTATGTAAATCATAGTGAAGTTTATTCACTGATCAGCAAAATTAGAAATATAATATTTCTAAATCTCTCAGAGAGATTTAAGCAGTAGTGGAGATAAGGATTTACTTTTCGTAATGAAATAAAAAGCCAAGGCTGTGTATAATATAGAGCATTTATACAGAGAAGGTTTTGCAACTATTTCCAGGATATTTATTATATCCCTTCATCGGAGACGGTGTGAGAGG
>NW_026438351.1:0-402 GCF_001194135.2 Octopus bimaculoides
GACTGAATGTTTTGTTATGTGTAGAAGGTTAAACTGGATACACTGTGGATAGCAATCGATTGCAAATACAACAGGTTTGGCTGCCATGATATATGTTCATGTTATTAGGTTTGTTAAAAAGTAGTGGAAAATAATTTTTGACAAAGTTGCTGGATGTCTAATTAGTAAGGGTCTGTTTAATTGCAGTTAAGAAATTGATTTCTTTCTGGGCAGTGAAGCAGCTCTGTAGGTGTTTCAGCCCTTTCTATCCTGATACTAGAACTGTCCAAGGCCACCTACTGATGTAAACAACAAGATACACATGCAACAACACCAGCTTTGGTGATAAAATGGTGCAACTTTTGATCAGTTTTTTCTACCATCCTCATTGCTAATTCTTGCAGCATCACTTATGCTCTCTCC
>NW_026438352.1:0-203 GCF_001194135.2 Octopus bimaculoides
TTGTCCTATCTCTCAACTGCTTCTCGTTCGTGGGAGATATCTACCAGCAAGCTCGGGAGTGGCCATGGGGACGAGAATGGGCACCAGCTACGCGAACCTCTTCGTTGGTTATGTTGAGGCCCAAATATTATCCAGTTTCACTGGTCCTACTCACGAACTATACGGTCGGTATATCGACGACTGTATCGGTGCCACCTCACTCT
>NW_026438353.1:0-416 GCF_001194135.2 Octopus bimaculoides
TACATACGTAGACATATAAAGTGATGGTATGTTGTCAACTCAATGTGACAGTCTCATGGAAAGGAAGAATGTTACTGCTATTTAGCCCTACGCAATACCGTATCCTGTTGGCCTTGACACATTTCCTGTATCCGTATGTTTTCAAAGGGGGGAGATAAGCACCACCACAAGCAAACCCAACATTTAGAAACTAGTTTCAGTATCTGAAACTAGTCATCATCAGTCTGGAGTAGCATGGCTTGCGAGCTGTCAATGCCTGTTCGCCTTTGAAAACATATATATTTCAAGTGCAATACATTCACTCATTTTGAAAATAGAAATAATACATTTCTAAATCTCTCTGAGAGATATATAGAGTAGCAGTACCATAAATCAGTGAAAGTATTTCACTATAAATATATATAATATGTATATAT
>NW_026438354.1:0-347 GCF_001194135.2 Octopus bimaculoides
TGGCTTTCAACTTTAATGTGTGGTACAATATTGTGAGAGATAATAAGTCTTAAGCTTACATCTCTATGTTATGGTACGATGAAAAGATACTGTTAAGAACGTAATAGAGTACAGCATAAAGCTTGTCCACCTTCAGATTTTACCCTGTGCTATCTAGTAGCAGTAGTATACATACCACCATGTTTGCATTTGGGCTTCTGTCATGTGTGAATATACAACTGAAAAAATTTGGAGTCAACAAGGAGTAAAATTGGACATTTGGAATGTCCAACCATACTCGTTTACTCCAATATTTTCATTTTATATATATATATCATCATCATCATCATCATCGTTTAACGTCCGCT
>NW_026438355.1:0-262 GCF_001194135.2 Octopus bimaculoides
TTGAGGAATCCTGAGAGTTTTAACTTCAATATCAATAATATTAATAGCATCACTGTCGTTACCACTTAGCATCATCCCACCCACAACCTCTACCACCGACGCCGGTGCCGCCGGTGCCGCCGGTGCCGCCGGTGCTGCCGCCGACGCCGGCGCCACTCACATCACTCTCACCATCAACTCCGTCACCACTACCAAGAACAATGACACAGCCACTGCCAACACCATTAGCTCCACCACCACCACCACCACCAACAACAACAAC
>NW_026438356.1:0-1071 GCF_001194135.2 Octopus bimaculoides
TATATATATAATTTTATATATGTATATGCATATGTGTGAACGCGCATGGCTCAGTGGCTAGACCGTCCAGCTTACGATCGCGAGATCCGGTCCGGGATTCGAACTCACAACTGTTTCTTCATTGGCAGGGCCTCTGGCTCATATTCATACCACTTTACTGTTACTTTGAATTCACACACTCCGCTAACATCCTCATACACTCTTTTACCTGCACAATTATTCCCTGCGCTTATATTCCTTTGGCACTGGCTAACTGCATTCACTGAAGAGATAGTTAATACTTTCGTCTCCTTTCCCACAGATTCTGCGTTTGTTGTCTGACTTAGTTTTGTTAATCATTTTCGCTATCAAATTCTTCGTAATGGCTTGCTCCTGGACCGCTAAAAGTCAGTGATTCAGTTTCTTGTTTCAGGTTTCCATCCGCCAACCACATATCAGACGTATTAGACAATTTTCCCGCATTTAAAACGTGATGGTCATGGTCGGCATGCCTTTAATCATAAGTTGGCTCGATCAAGGTTTACCTGGAAAAAGCAATAACAAAACCTCTCAAAAACTTTCAGGTACACACTTTCGCACACACAACACTCGCATTCAAATACACAACATATACATACAGACGCACACACACACACACACACACACACACACACACACACACAAGTATACGCATAGCCACATACATACACGCACTCACAGAAACATTGGCACACACAGACAGGCACAAATACTCACACAGACATCCACATAGACATGCCGTTCTCACACATACACAGACACACTCGCGCACACACATATACACACTCGCACACACAGTTATACAAAAATACAGTGACGCACACAATTAGATACAGACACAGGTACACAACGAGCACACACACACAAACACACACACACACACACACACACAAACACACACACACACACACACACAAACACACACAGATTCACACAAGCATACAACATTTACACACATATATAACATAGACACACGCACATGCTCATGGAAACACGTACAGATATACAAATACACACACACACACACACATACAAAGACAAACACACACACAC
>NW_026438356.1:1812-2465 GCF_001194135.2 Octopus bimaculoides
ACATATACACCGTTACTTCAGCCAAATGCTAATACAAAATACATGTATGTATGCATATACGACGGGGTGCTTTAAAGTTCCTCGTTTTAAGAATATCGAGGAAAGCCTGGTTGGAGGCCCACCCATTCGAGTTCTTTTACAGCCTCTATATTTAAGAGGAATTATGTAACTTATTTACATTATTTACATTTGACGGATATTTGTCCTCAAATTGTTTGTTGTTAATACAACGTTTCGGCTGATATACCCTCCAGCCTTCATCAAGTGTCTTGGGGAAATTTCGAACCTGGCTTCTCAATCCTAAGGCATTTTTTGATGTTGTTGTTATTATTATTATTATTCAGTAGTTTTATTTTTATTACCTGCTTTCACTTCACTACCGAGCGCAGCTCTGTGCGCCTTGGGTATGTGCTGTGGTTTGCTGTGGTGCTCTTATGTTTACTGTATTGAAAGTGTTTTGCGTAGAATGTGTGCAGTACCCAGTAGTGCAATTTTCTGTATGTTATATATATTTGTAAGTCCTGGTATTTATTATTATTATTATTATTATTATTATTATTATTATTATTATTGCTAATAACCCACCTTTTTTAATATGTTGTTTACACTTTCACCGTTTGGTAAATCAGCTAATGATTTCAACAGATTTTCTT
>NW_026438357.1:0-490 GCF_001194135.2 Octopus bimaculoides
GTGTGTATTTATGTATATATATGTGTGTGTGTTTTCATTTGTGTGTGTATGTATGTATATTTATTTGTATGTGTGTATATTACATGCATGTACACATATGAACAAGCTCTTAAATAAATAAATTTAATAAGAGAGGACAACTATATAAGAACTGAGTTTATATTAACCTATTTTCTGCAACAACGAATATAATTTCAACGATAAACATCAACTATAATTGTAACAGATACAACAACATTTGCAACAAAGTGCAGTAGCAGTAATTATACTGAATGCTGCTGCAATAAAAACAGAATCTATTAGTTTACATAAGTCAAATTACTTTGTGATTCAGTTGTAGATGCAAGAATGGTTATGTGGTTAGGCACCTTTAGAAACTATGCAGTTCTGAGTTCGATCTTATTACATAGCACATTGTTTAATTGTCTTCTACAAGAACCTTGAATTGTCCAATATCTTGTAAGTGGAACAGGTAAACAGAAAATGCATG
>NW_026438358.1:0-473 GCF_001194135.2 Octopus bimaculoides
ACAATAAGTGTGTGAATCTGAGAGGCTCGTATGTTGAACAAAAGCATAATTAACCTGAATGTTTTCTTTTACCCAAAGACAGGAACTGTTCAGCACCTCCTCTTAAAATCTATCTAAGTTACCCTAACGTAAAAAATCGTTGTTTTTAATAGAAATAAAGCGAACAATCACAGCAGGTTGGTGACGGAAATAACTGAGAACTTCGGTTGATTACTATATTAGTTTATTCATAGAAAGCAAACACTTCTATGTGTTTGTCTGTTAGTCGAAGATAAGGATGGGTGGTATCTTACGGCTACAGACATATCACATATATTAAGATTTATTAGTCCTTGTTGAACATGACGATTTGCCGTCATTTTAACTATGATCAATAAAATAGGTAACAGGTGTGTGCCTCGGAGATCAAATATTATTGCTGTAATATAGATGTTGTCTGACAACGAAACTAACTCGTTTTCTGTGAAAAGCCT
>NW_026438359.1:0-474 GCF_001194135.2 Octopus bimaculoides
AAGTCCGTAACTAGAGAAGATGATGCAAATATAAAGATTTCGACAAAGGCTAGAAGCAAGCTGGAAATAGTTATTTAATTAAATCATTTTAAATAGAGATTATTTGAAATTAAAGTCATTGGAGTCTGTCGAAGAACTAAAGGAAGGTAAAAGTAGCTTAAATATGATCAATTATAAGCATTAATAGTATTAAGATATGTGAGGTCGACTTTGCCTTGCATCCTTTCAGGGTCGATAAATTAAGTACCAGTTGCGTACTGTGGTCGATTTATTCGACTGGCCTACTCCCCCAAAATTTCAGGCCTTGTGCTCAGAGTAGAAAAAGTACTAAGATATGCTGTGCTACATACATTCATTCAGATGTAAATAACATAGGCGCAAGAGTGACTGTGTGGTAACAAGTTTGCTTCCCAACCACACGGTTCTGGGTTGAGTTCCACTGCGAGGGACCTTGGCCGAGTGTCTTCTACTATA
>NW_026438360.1:0-553 GCF_001194135.2 Octopus bimaculoides
AACAGATATATTTACCAAAATTGCGTAAAAATATCTTGAAATACTAAAGACTAAATTTATTCAATAAAATCGCCCTTGGCTTCAACCACGGCCTCCAGACGACTTCGGAATTTCCAGCAACTTTTCTTGACAGTCTATTTTTTAAATTAATGAATGCTGCTATAATCTTTCCCGTCAGTTAATGAATGGAGGCATTACGTCGCCATCACTAATGATCACTCCAAACACCATGATGTTAAATGGATGTTTGACTTTTATCACCCTCGGGACATGTTTTGGGGGACACGGTAAGTCAACGGTTGTTCTGTGTGTTCACAACCTGTTCATATTGGAACTTCCGGCGCCGAACCAATACCAAGCAGTACAGCACCTCGTTTCCATATTTCTGGCTAAGTGAATTGCGCTATGGTGCTGCTTCTTTCACAGACGGCGCCCAACTGATCCTACTATAATGTGTAGTCGATAAAATCAAAAACAAACAATGCGCATGCACCAAATTAAAATTATAAAATGGCGACAATTTACCCATCGCACGCTATATATATATATATAT
>NW_026438361.1:0-363 GCF_001194135.2 Octopus bimaculoides
ATTGTTAATATTATTTATATTGTTATGATTATTGCTTTTCGGGAATTAATGCTAAATTTTATTTCTCGATTCTTCGCATCGCTTTTATTATTAATACTAGTATTTTTTAATAATATAGTTACTCCCATGATTATAATCACCGTCGCCAGCATCGGCATCGTCGTCTACTCATGGACGCTGTCGATGTCATCATCATCATCAGCAGCAGCAGAAAGAGCAGCAGCATCATTATCATTATTATTATCATTATTATCTTCGTCGTTGTCGTCATCAACGGCCACTTCAATCAACACCATCATCATTATCACCATCGTCATTATCACCACAATCAACACCAGCATCATTATCACCAATCGTCGTCGT
>NW_026438362.1:0-302 GCF_001194135.2 Octopus bimaculoides
CGCACTTACATACTCACAAGCGCATATACACACTTACGCACACATATAGACATATACACGTTTACACGTACTCATAATATAAACCCACACAGGAATACCTGTGTGGTAAGTAACTTGCTTACCAGCCACATGGTTCCGGGTTCAGTCCCAATGTGTTTTCTACTACAGCCTCGGGCCAACCAAAGCCTTGTGAGTGGATTTGGTAGATGGAAACTGAAAGAAGCCCGTCGTATATATATATATTTGTTTATGTTTGTGTGTCTGTGTTTGTGCCCGCAACATCGCTTGACAACCGATGCTGG
>NW_026438363.1:0-553 GCF_001194135.2 Octopus bimaculoides
TGTGTATACATGTATATATATTCTTTGTATTATTATATATATATATATTTGTGCATGTGTCTGTGTTTGTCTCCCCACCATCGCTTGAGAACCGATGTTTGCGTCCTGGGATCGATTTCTTTGACTAAAACCCTTTAAGGCAGTGCTCCATCATGGCTGCAGTCAAATGACTGAAACATGTAACAGAATTTTAAAAAATAAATAAATAAATAGAAAGATTGGTAGCCAGATAGGTCAGGGCTGTCCTATCAGCATTATAGGCCCTGGGCAAACCAATGCACTGGTACCTATAGTATTTATTTATTAACAGTTAGCCAGAACTACATAAATCAGAATTGGGCTCGTAGACCCGTGGAACCTCTGGGCAACTGCCCAGTGTGCCCATACCTTAAGACAGCCCCGAGATAGATAAGTAGATAGACAGACAAACAAATAGATAGACAGACAGACAGACAGACAAAAGGGATAGATAAGTAAGTAGATAGACAGGCAGACAGATAAATAGACAGACAAATATATAGACAGGCAGACAGATAAATAGACAGACAGACAG
>NW_026438365.1:0-1989 GCF_001194135.2 Octopus bimaculoides
GGGGCTTCTTCCAGTTTCCGTCCACCAAATCCACTCACAAGTCTTTGGTCGACCCGAGGCTATAATAGAAGACACTTTCCGAAGACGTGACGCAGTGGGACGGAACCCGGAACCATGTGGTAGGTAAGCAAGCTATTTACCACATAGCCACTCCTACACCTATATATACATATATACGATAGGCTTCTTTCAGTTTCCGTTCACCAAATCCACTCACAAGGCTTCGGTCGGCCCATGGCTATAGTAGAAGACACTTGCTCAAGGTGCCACGCAGTGGGACTGAACCCAAAACCATGTGGTTGGTAAGCAAGCTACGTAACACAGAGCCACTCCTACACCTATACATATATATAGTAGGGGCTTCTATCAGTTTCCGTCTACCGAATCCACTCACAAGGCTTTTTTTCTGAAAGTTATGACCTTGCAAAGTCAGTGGGGTACAAAATTATATTTTTCAATTCAAAAACATAATTCACTCTCTCAGGGGAATTAACTCTTCCCATGACTTTTAAATAACAAGCGTTTAAGTATTAACTCCGTTTGAAAACCCTGCAGATAATGGAAGAATTGTACCCCACCGACTTTGGAAGGTCATAACTTTGAGAAAAATGAATATTTTTTAATGAAATTTTCTATACAGATATTATTTATTATGGAGATTCTGTGAAATGCAAATATTATTTATTATGGAGATTCGGTGAAAATCTTTTGGAATGGGAGTAGGGGGACAATAAAGACGGCTATAGTAGAAGACACCTGCCCAAGGTGCCACACAGTGGGACTGAACCCGGAATCATGTGGTTCGTAAGCAAGCTACTTAACACACAGCCACTCCTACACTTATATATATGTATATAGGAGGGGCTTCTTTCAGTTTCCGTCTACCAAATCCACTCACAAGGCTTTGGTCGGCCCGAGACTATAGTAGAAGACACTTGCACAAAGTGCCAGAAACAGGGAGAAAGTTGTGGTGAAAGAGTACAGCAGGGTTCGCCACCAACCCCTGCCGGAGCCTCGTGGAGCATTAGCGGTTTTCGCTCAATAAACACACACAACGCCCCGGTCTGGGAATTGAAAACCGCGATCCTATGACCGCGAGTCCGCTGCCCTAACCACTAGGCCATTGTGCCCCCACAAACCCAACTTGAAACCATAATCAACACTCACAATAAACCTTCATCTTCAATACTGATCCTGTTTAATCTCTGCCCTCTCCCCATCACCGCAAAACCTAACCCCTAGTTCAAACTTTGATCTCTTACCTAACTAATCTCTCTAAAAACATTTCACGAATCCCCAAGCTAACCCTAATAGGGTCTAAATTCTGAACCCCAATCTATCCTAATATGAAACCCTACACAAGTTTGAGTGAGGCCGTTGCCAGTACCGCCTGGTTGGCCTTCGTGGGATTTTCGAGCGAGATCGTTGCCAGTGCCCCTGGACTGGTTCTTGTGCGGGTGGCACATGAAATACACCATTTCGAGAGTGACCGTTGCCAGTACTGCCTCACTGGCCTTCGTGCGGGTGACACGTAAAAGCACCCACCACCCTCTCTGAGTGGTTGGCGTTAGGAAGGGCATCTAGCTGTAGAAACTCTGCCAAATCAGACTGGAGCCTGGTGTAGCCATCTGGTTTCACCAGTCCTCAGTCAAAATGTCCAACAAAGCACCCACTACACTCTCGGAGCGTTAGGAAGGGCATCCAGCTGTAGAAACCCAGCCAGATCAGATTGGAGTCTGGTGCAGCCATCAGTCAAATCGTCCAACCCATGCTAGCATGGAAAGCGGACGTTAAACGACGATGATGATGATTATAATAGGCAGTGAAGAGAAGCCGTCATAAGAAAACTTTTAACTACCTCTATTCCTTTCTACCCCTCTCTCTATCTCTTCCTCTCTCACCCTCTCAAACACATACACGTGAAAATAAACACAGAACCATGTGGTTGGTAAGCAAGCTCTATGTGTATATATATATATATATATATAT
>NW_026438365.1:2660-3452 GCF_001194135.2 Octopus bimaculoides
TATAAGATGGGCTTCTTTCAGTTTCCGTCTACCAAATCCACTCACAAGGCTTTGGTCGGCCCGAGACTATAGTAGAAGACACTTGCCCAAAGTGCCAGAAACAGGGAGAAAGTTGTGGTGAAAGAGTACAGCAGGGTTCGCCACCATCCTCTGCCGGAGCCTCGTGGAGCATTAGCGGTTTTCGCTCAATAAACACTCGAAACGCCCCGGTCTGGGAATCGAAAACCGCGATTCTATGACCGCGAGTCCACTGCCCTAACCACTGGGCCATTGTGCCCCCACAAACCTCACATTAAACCATAATCAACACTCACAATAAACCTTCATCTTCAATACTGATCCTGTTTAATCATTGCCCTCTCCGTCACCGCAAAGCCTAACCCCTAGTTCAAGCTTTAATGTCTTACCTAACTAATCTCTCTAAAAACCTCTCACGAATCCCCAAGCTAACCCCTAATATGGTCTAAATTCTGAACCCCAATCAATCCTAATAAGGAACTCTACACCAGTTTGAGTTAGGCCGTTGCCAGTACCGCCTGACTGGCCTTCGTAGGATTTTTGAGCGAGATCGTTGCCAGTGCCCCTTGATTGGCTTTTGTGCAGGTGGCACATAAACCACACCATTTTGAGCGTAGACGTTTCTAGCTCCTTCTGACTGGCCTTCGTTGCGTGACACGTAAAAGCAACCACTATACTCTCTGAGTGGTTGGCGTTAGGAAGGCCATCCAGCTGTAGAAACCCTGCCACATCAGATTGGAGCCTGGTGTAGCCATCTGGTTTCATCAGTCCTCA
>NW_026438366.1:0-245 GCF_001194135.2 Octopus bimaculoides
TAAATACACATATATACATATATATACATGCATACATATACACAAATACATATATATACACACACATATATACAAACATACACACACATATCTATATATATATGCACAGATATATATACATGTATACATATATAGATATATATACACTTATATGCATACATATACTTATATACATACATTTACACACACATAAATGCACACACACACACACACACAGACTCATTCCATTCATCTGCAGTATTATA
>NW_026438367.1:0-399 GCF_001194135.2 Octopus bimaculoides
AGGCGGTGCTCCAGCATGGTCACAGTCAAAAGACTGAAACAAGTAAAAGACTAAAAGAGTAGTGAGCTGGTAGGAATGTTAGCACACCAGACAAAACTCTCAGCAGCATTTCGTCTGTCTTTATGTCCTGAGTTCAAATTCTGACATGGTTGACTTTGCCTTTCATCCTTTCGGGGTCGATAAAATAAGTACCGGTTTATAACTTGGGTCGATGCAATTGACTTATCTCCTGCCCTGAAATTGCCGGCCTTGTGCAAAAATTTGAAATCAATATGTATTGCACATTACAAAACAACACAGATACAAAGACACACACACACACACACACACACACACATACAATATACATATGTAGGCGCAGGAGTGGGTGTGTGGTAAGTAGCTTGCTTACCAACCACA
>NW_026438368.1:0-263 GCF_001194135.2 Octopus bimaculoides
ATTTCAGATTTCAAATTCCAAATTCCATAATAATAATAATAGTAGTAATAGAAATTCCATTGTTGGTAACAACAACAACAACAATAATAATAATAACAGCAACAATGGAAAAGAAAATAATAATAACATTATTCTAACCAATAATACTAATACTAATGATAATAGTAATAATAATACTATTACTAGTAATCACAATAGTAACAACAATAATCGCATTATTGGTATCAACAAATAGCCACAGTACCAATAATGTAATGACTGTC
>NW_026438368.1:320-445 GCF_001194135.2 Octopus bimaculoides
TGTAGAATCAGCAGTAATTGTGTATTCAATAATAACTGCATTAGAAAGGAGGTAGTGTATCAATGTATCAATGGGAGCGACCAAAAACAATATGAAACATAGGCTGAATCCCCACAGGTATACTT
>NW_026438368.1:537-774 GCF_001194135.2 Octopus bimaculoides
GAATTAACTATATTTTGCATTGGAAAATCTTAACAACAGCACCAGCGTATAGTACTAGAAATAGAAAATATATGTTATGTATTAATGAAATTTTGTTGATTGATTAGGTAATTGGTTGATTAGTTTACTATCTGATTGTTTAAGTATTTTATTATTCAATTTCTAGCTGTGAATCAAAGAGTTATTCCCCTTCAACTAACCAAAATATTACACAAAAACTGGCACAACATAAACATC
>NW_026438369.1:0-263 GCF_001194135.2 Octopus bimaculoides
ATATACACATACGTATATTATATGCATGTGTGTACGTTTGTGTGTATACAAGGCTATATACATGTGTGTATGTATATATAAATGTTTGTGTGTGTGTGCGTACGTGTGCATATACTTCTTAAGGACAGAGGCATACATGAGATGCACAAACACACCACACACACACATACACTCACACACACCTATATGCATTTAGATGTGTGAACGGATATAATGTATGTATGTATGTATGCATGCATGTATATATGTATGTATGTATGTAT
>NW_026438371.1:0-602 GCF_001194135.2 Octopus bimaculoides
AACACGCAAATACAACACATGTATTATATAATCTTTTTTTTTTATCATTTATTTGTTTCAGTCATTGGACGGCAGCCATGCCAGTGCACCACCATGAAGAGATTTAGTGGAAGAAATTGACCTCTGTACTTAGTTTGTTTTAGTCCTTTTCTCCATATCCCCATTGGCTCATTCAAGGAATTCTCTCAGATCGTTCTGACCGCTGGAAATGTCTGTACAAGTTTGCGAGGCTTTTACACCCTGCTTCTCATCGGCTCGCATCAAATTGTCCGTTCCAATCAGCTACTAACCCTAAAATGCCGGACGTTTTTCATTTGCAACAAACGTAATAATAATGATTTCAAATTTTGGCACAAGGCCAGCAATTTCTGGGGAGGGAGTAAGTCAATTACATCAAAACTCAATGTTCAACTATTACTTATTTTATCATCGACTCCGAAAGGATGAAAGGCAAAGTCGACCTAGGCGGGATTTGAACTCAGAACGTAAGGACGGAAGAAATGCCGCTAAGTATTTTGCCTGGCATGCTAATGACTCTGCCAGCTCGCTGTCCTATAATAATAATGATAATAATAATAATAATAATAATAATAATAATAATA
>NW_026438372.1:0-310 GCF_001194135.2 Octopus bimaculoides
CATCATCATCATCATCATCATCATCATCATCAACTTCGAACTACATAACATTATGAACCTTAATGATACTACCATCATTCTCACCATATCATAACACTTACCATGATCTGTTAGACTTATATGTTGAGTTCATGTGGGTAGAACGTTTATGTGATACACGTTAATATACACAAGATGTCTTCAATCACTTACACCCAGTAAAATATATATGTACATAGTCATACCATCCTACTCACAGACACATACATATTAATACATACATATAAATATATGTCTTATATATATCATGTATATATAAAGGAACAGACAT
>NW_026438373.1:0-343 GCF_001194135.2 Octopus bimaculoides
ATATATATACATATATATGTCTGTGTATGTGTGTGTGTGAGTTTGGAGGCATATATTATGCGGATGGACACCATGGTGGTTCTCAGTTAAGTGCCAGGTTACAGTTAACCACATCGATCAGTATTTAATGTCTATGACTACTATTAGTTGTCAGACTCTCTGTAAATTCCTCCAATGGGTAATTCTGTGTTTGCTTCAATGGTTGGTAATATTGCCTGGAGTATATATTATCAATAAAAATAGCGATATAGTATATGGCGACTTGTTCAACCTGAAAATTTATTTCCTTATTATGCTGTATAAAATTGTAAAATAAGAGGAAATAAATTTTGAGGATGAACAA
>NW_026438374.1:0-106 GCF_001194135.2 Octopus bimaculoides
GTAAAAAGTACAAAAACTTGTGGGGTTAACACCGACCAAGGGGAGATATTACTACATCAAAGGATGTAACAGAGGATATATAATAGAAAGTAGAGAAATAAATAAT
>NW_026438374.1:352-930 GCF_001194135.2 Octopus bimaculoides
CTCTTCAAATGATATTTGAAGAAATTGATGAAGGCTTGGCCAGATAGGAAAGTGCCTGTCTTCAAATCTTTCAGACAGGTCTATCACACAGCCTCTTTTACCACAGTCGAAATAGGAGTGTGGAATGAACGGTAAAGCACTGTAGAAGAGATGGAATATGGAGAACCGACGCTTAAGGAAAGTAAAAGTAGATGCTTGTTACGTAAGCTTGAAATCCTAAAATAATTACGCAAATTGAAGTTTGGCACATCCACGACCTTCCGATTGTTTATTTCTGTAGGCCCCTTGAGAACATAAGCAACATATATATATACAACGAAATTATACTAGCCCATTACAAAAACATAACTCTTATTTCTCAGTTCACAAAGAGAGCTGATAAGAAATTACTATTTAGAGCGTGGTTATAATGGCACAACTAATTTGCATACTGTACGTTTGTCGGCAGAATAATTAAATAGTTATTTAATGTCTATGCGTAATACAGTGTGCAGTAGAAAACGTAAGAGAAACTGAGATTAGATAAACTACAGTTTTAGACTTTCTCTGTAGAATATTAAGAAAGAAGTCACTATATC
>NW_026438375.1:0-241 GCF_001194135.2 Octopus bimaculoides
TTATTATTATGATTAGTAGTTCTTTTAGTTGTGGGATGTTTACTATTTCTAGCTACTAATTCTAGCTACTATAATATGGCCTTGTCTAAAGCTGGATATGCTCAAAAAATTGCTTTTCTTAACCCTGGTAGAACATCTCTTCTTGATACAGATAATAATAATAATAATAATAATTAATTCGTTTTATTGGTCCACCGAGGCGATGACTACGGACCGAGACCTTTGGAAATGGGCTGTGCGT
>NW_026438376.1:0-322 GCF_001194135.2 Octopus bimaculoides
TATATATATGTGTGTGTGTGTGTGCGTGTGTGTGTGTGTGTATAGACAAGCATAGAGACATACATACATGCATACATACATACGTGCATACATACATACAGACATACGTACATACATACAGACAGACAGACAGACAGACAGATAGATAGATAGATAGATAGATAGATAGATAGATAGATAGATAGATAGATAGATAGATAGATAGGGGATCAATGACAGTGACAGAGAGATGAGCGAGACTCATGAATAAACAATTACATTATATATACATTACATTTATATATACATTGATATATTGCATATATATATATATATATATATA
>NW_026438378.1:0-293 GCF_001194135.2 Octopus bimaculoides
AAATTCACTCCATAATTGCCCACGAGCATATGGCATAGTGGTTAAGAGCACAGGCTACTAACCCAAAGATTCCGAGTTTGATTCTAGGCAGTGACCTGAATAATGATAATGATAATAATAATAATAATAATAATAATAATAATAAATGCCCTGATACAATACCAGACAGTGGCTCTCATGGCTTCTGATCTTAATTGATTGGAAGTGTTATCATGTACATTGATTTGTCTTGGTATAAAAGTCGAGCTACAGCAAATATTCTGCTTAATACCACAGATTTGCTTGTCAATTGT
>NW_026438379.1:0-263 GCF_001194135.2 Octopus bimaculoides
TTTTTTCTTTTGCCCTTATTTATAAGTTGTTTATAATATTCACCTCAAAAGGTATTTTTTAATATGGTATTTTTTGAATATTAATTCAATTTAAAACCAAGTAGCCTGACATATAAAAAAAAAATCTGAAAATTCAGAAAAATTCAGAAAAAATACAATTTTCTCAGAATTTTATATATAGCGTTCTACATCAGATTCGCGTTTGACCATACAGCTTTTTAATGTTGTTTTCACTGTCCAATTTTTCCCTGTCTTGGTTTGTG
>NW_026438380.1:0-213 GCF_001194135.2 Octopus bimaculoides
AGCTGCCTCTATTCTAAACTAGGCGTTTCAAAGATGAGGCAGAACGCGCTTGTAGACTAGCTCTTCCCACGAAGTGGTTTAACCTGCTAAGCGGAGGGTTCCAAGGTAGCAAACAAAAACCAAGACAGGAAAAATTAAACATTGAAAACAACATTAAAGGCTTTATATGGTGGTTGGCACTCCGTCGGTTACGACGACGAGGGTTCCAGTTGA
>NW_026438381.1:0-468 GCF_001194135.2 Octopus bimaculoides
GAACACTATACATAAACACTGTATAGCTAACAGTGTGCGTTAAAAATGCGTGGTGAACGCGGTTGCGGTGAACAGTAGGTGTGAAAAAATGTGTGACGAACAACTTGTACTGAACAATGAGTGTTAAGCAAAATCATGAGCCACCAATTGTGATCAATATGTGTTCAATAAATAGTGATTGACAATATATGATGAGCAAAGAGTAGTGGACAAATATGTGGTGAATTTAGGCAGAATAGTATATATTTAGGCAGATGGAATCTTATGGAATCTTATTTGTTTACCATTCTGCCTAAATAATGAATTTACAAATACAATATCCCTGCATATCTCACGTCTATTTTCGTTCCTCCAATTTCACTCTCTATTTCGTATCCTATCTAAATTAACTATTGCTTAACCATCTCACACTGTTTCCGATGAAGGGATATAATAAATATCCTGGAAATAGCTGTAAGACCTTCTATT
>NW_026438382.1:0-697 GCF_001194135.2 Octopus bimaculoides
TATATATATATATACAGTGATGTAGATAAACAAGATTAAGTTTGATATATATAATTTTACATATGTACATATTCAGATATAGATACACATAGATGTATATTGTAGAGATATGTATAAGATATCTACGTATACACTTATGTATAAGGTGCAAAAGTGTAAAAACAGATGAAGGCGAGGTAAAAAGAAAACAAATAAACATAGTATAATAGGTTAACACTCAGGAAAATTGGAAGAAGTCTTTAATGTTTCAAGCATATGCTCTTTTTCGGAAAAGGATGTGGAAAGAGAAACGCAAGAGAAAAGAACGAGTCTTGATTACACGATTATCACATGGTGAAATGACCAGAAGAGGAAGAGGTCTTGAGTCTATATACTGACATTATAAAGGGGAATAAAATACCTGTGATATACTGGGGAAAGACTTATTTGATAGTCTGACCTCCGACATCGGAGAGGACCACATAGATGCAAGTTTCGAAACAAAATGGACAGAAAGAAAGAGAAAAGAAAGAAAAGGAAAAGAAAGAAAGAAAGAAAGAAAGAAAGAAAGAAAGAAAGAAAGAAAGAAAGAAAGAAAGAAATAATATAAAGTGGACAGAAAAATTAAGTGAAGAGGCGACTGAAAAGAATAAACTTAGAAAACGAGAGTAACGAAGAAGAAGAAGAAGAAGAAGAAGAAGAAGAAGAAGAAGAAGAA
>NW_026438383.1:0-367 GCF_001194135.2 Octopus bimaculoides
ACTACTGAACAATAATAATAATAATAATAATAGTAATAATAATAATAATATTGTAAAAAGGATTGACGTAAAGGTAGATAGTCAAGACGAAGTGCGGGATTCCATTGTAATAGCTATTTTATTGGTAGAACGATATTTCAACAGTGAGTCTGTCTTTGTCAAGTTCCAAATAAGAAGTGATAAAACTTAATTTCTATAATTATGAATTTTATCACTTCTTACTTGGAACTTGAGAAAGACAGGCTTACTGTTGAAATAAAATATCTATTACAATCGAATCGCGCCTCTTCGTCGTGACTAATAACAACAAGAACAAGAACAAGAACAACAACAACAACAACAACAACAACAATAATAATAATAATAA
>NW_026438384.1:0-383 GCF_001194135.2 Octopus bimaculoides
TACATTGTGACATCACAGTACACACCTATAACATACTGCGATGTCACACTGCCTGCTGTAACACCCGATGTCACAGTACGACCTGCATCATTGTGACGGTAGCATACAGGCTGAGACACATAGCAATGTAAAAATCATAGTACCAGCATATGTGACAGTGTGATGATACAATCACTGTACATCGTAACACTGATAACACTACATACTGTAACATAGTGATGTCACAGTCACAGTGCAGTGCAGTAAATGTTGTAACATTTGAGATGTCACAGTACATATTGTAACATTGCAATATCGCAGTACATGTAACATAATAATGTTACGCTCACAGTACATTGTGACATTGCAATATCACAATCCAGTACATATAACGTTGTGATGTC
>NW_026438386.1:0-468 GCF_001194135.2 Octopus bimaculoides
CATTGAAGTCCACTTGTGCATACAATTCTAACAAGCTAAATAGTAGCTAATAAACCATTTTCTAAGATGACCAATCAAAATTTTATTTACTGGAATGAGACTTGCTTTGAGAGAAAAACCCTTTATCGTGTACTAAATTCTCAATTTTAAAATTCAAACATATAGGGTGGGGGTGTATTATAGAAATATAAAAAGATCAAATGACCCTAAACAATATCTGCTGCATTTGTTATAACACTAATTAGATTCCAGTCAACATACTCAGGGAATGAAGCTATCAACACTCAAAGATTCAGGTCAAAGTGAAGAATTATTTTCCTCATCACAGCATGTTTGGAAACAAATCAAAGAAATTATGAAGTTGAATAAACACTTCAAAATAAGCCTACTACTTCCCCCACTCAGCTGAAGGGGGTCTTGCTTGATGACCTCACTAGTGCTGGTGCCATGTAAAAAGCACCCATTATA
>NW_026438387.1:0-939 GCF_001194135.2 Octopus bimaculoides
AAAGAGGCGGAACATAATCAAATTTATCTATCCATCTATCTCTCTGTCTATCTACCTGTCTGTATATCTGTATATCTGTTTGTCTATCTATCTATCTATCTATCTATCTATCTATCTATCCATCTGTCTTTCTGTCTGTATATCTCTTTGTCTGTCTATCTATCTATCCATCTCTTTATCTATTTTCCTATCAGTCTGTCTACCAATTACCATATTTTCTTTCTTTCAAGACATACATTTACACATACATACATGCACACACACACACACACACACACACACACACACACACACACACACACACACACACACACACACACACACACACACACACACACTTACATACACACATATATATATACATATATGACTGTATATACATATATATATACAAATATATGTGTGTTTGTATATGTATGTATGTATGTATGTATGCATGTATGTATGTATGTATGCATGCACGTATGTATGTATAAATGACGTTTCTGAAAAGATTGAGAACGAGGTCATTTATTGCGGTTGGCCCTATATCTCGGAATGGCATTCTATCGGAAGATTTCACTTCACGACGCTAATTAAATATCGGCGGGAACTCTTTGAAGTTAAAGAATTCAGCGTTGATCAGCTGATTTCGTAAAACCTGTTTAAGTTATGAGAGTTAATTACGATTGGAGATTTTGTTTCTGTCGGTTTGCATGTCACAGAATGTGTGTTGCAGACGAAATTCCTGGTTTAAGTTAATCAAAGACAAAACTGCTAGTGCCAGTCTCATTCCGCAATCACAGAACATCATTTTCGAGAGTTAAATTTGTATTGGCCTGTGTTTGTGTCTACACCGGCATTTAAACACAAAATGTAGTGTGTATATATGTATATACACATATATATACATACATGTATGTACATACACACACACACACATATATATATATATATATA
>NW_026438387.1:1437-2609 GCF_001194135.2 Octopus bimaculoides
GAATATACAAGTATTGTCGAAAGTGAAAGTAGAAATGACTTATATTTTAAATCTGGTTTTCTTTCAAGGATTATCTTAGGTAAATCTCATTTTTAAAAAGACAGATATGTAATCTGTCTTTAGTAATTAAAGAGGCCAGAGATTAGCCAAATTTGGTGTATACAATTAAATCCTTTATCTTTAATCAGGAGAATTAAAAGCAGAGCCATGACCTACAACCTTTGTATAGTCGTTAGGTTTTTATGAAATGGCTGTCAAATCTCTCTTAGAATATTCATTACTGTCTTAAATCAACTTAAAAAATGCGAAAATGAAAGAACGAATGACTGTGGTTAAGAAGTTCGCTTCCCAACCACATGGTTCCGGGTTCAGTCCCACTGCGCGGCACTATATGTGAGTGTCTTCTGCTATAGTCCCTGGCCGACCAATGCCTTGTGCGTGGATTTGGTAGGCGGAAACTGTAAGAAATCCCATCGTATATATACGTTCGTGTGAGAGAGAGAGTGTGTGTGTATGAACGTATGTATGTATACATGTATGTGTCTGTGTTGGTCTCCCACCACTACTGCTTGACAACCGCTGTTGGCATGCTTACGTCCCTGTAGCTTAGCAGTTCGACAATACAAATAAATAAAAGTACCAGACAAAAAAGTAATTAAGTACTGGTGTCAAGGTGCTTGACTAAAAACCTTGAAGGCGGTGCTCCAGAATGACCACAGTCCAATAGCTGAAACACGTAAATTACTTAAAGTGCGATGATGTGATCATAGATTTACACTGTCTAGAACATGACTGAGTGGTTAGAGCAGCGGACTCGCGGTCGAGGGATCGAGGGTTCGAATCTCAGGCCGGGCGATGCGTGTGTTTATGAGCGAAATACCTAAACCCCACGCGGCCCCGGCAGAAGGTAAGGACGAACTTCTGCTGACTCTTTCGCCACAACTTTCTCTCACTCTTTCCTCCTGCGACGAGCCGACCAGGTGAGGAACCTGTACACCAACGAAACCGAGAAACCGGCCCTAACGAACCAATATTTGACTCAAGAAGGAACAAACAACAACAATATATATAGTAGAGGTAATAAACGTCATTAAGGGATCATAAATCCAATGAAAATAAATTATCTAAAGATTTCTGAATCGAAACAGATGTCAGAGATGTCATATTTTATA
>NW_026438387.1:2914-4390 GCF_001194135.2 Octopus bimaculoides
TTGGTGATTGCCGAGCTGAAGTTAATTTAGTGTAAACATTTATAAATATACAAAGCGGAGATGATTCAAATCAAGATGTGTCCATCGATTTTTAACGCATTTCTGCAGATGAGAAGTGATAGGTGTTCGCAGTCGAAGATTCTTTGAGAAAAAAATTTCTCCCAGGGCCCATCTCCGTACATGTGCAATTGTGTGTGTGAAAGTGCGCTTGTGTGCATGCGTGCATGTATTTGTGAGGGGGTGTGTGTGTGCACTAGTATGAGTATGTGTGTCCGTGTGTATGTGAGCGTTCTTATGTGCGTGTGTGCATGTGTGCGAGTGCGCAGAATCGCATTCATACACACACACACACACATACGAACACACACATATATATCTACATACTTAATTTTACAAACTCTATATTTGTTTGAATGTATACACATACATACACACGCATATGCATTCACAAAAACGCACGCAGACATTCACACACGCACACACACTCACACACACTCACACACACACATACAAATACACACGTACATCTACATGCTTAATTTTACAAATTATATATTTGTGCAAATGTATACACACGCACACACATATGGATTCATAAAAACGCACGCATGCACACACACACACACAAAATTCTGTACTGCACATGTGTACATGTGCGTGTGATTATGTGAGTGAGTGCGTGAGTGTGTGTGTGCGTGTGACAAGTGTATGTGCCTGTGTATGTGTATGTGTGTATGCATGACCGCGTGCATGTATACATGGTAATGCGTGTGTGTGTATGTGCGTGTTTCTGCGTGTGTGTAAGACTGCAAGCGTGTATGTGTGTGTGCACGTGTGTATGTGTGTGTGCTTTTATATGCATGTGTGCATGTGTTTGCGTGCACGCGTGTGTGTACACTAGTGCGTGCATGTGTGTGTGTGTGTGTGTGTGTGTCTGTGTGTTTAAGCGTGGATGCATGTTCGTTCACCTGCGTTCACGCGCTTTTGTGTGCATGTTTGTTAGTGTTTGCGTGTGAAAATGCACACGCGCCTATTTGTGTGTGTGTGTGTGTGTGTATGCGTGTGTGTAAGACTGCATGCGTGTATGTCTGTGTGTGTGTGCACGTGTGTATTTGTGTGCGCACACATGTGTGCTTGTATATGCCCGTGTGCGTGTTTGTGCGCACGCGTGTGTATGTATGTGTATGCATGTGTGTGTGTGTGTGTGTGTGTGTGTGTGTGTGTGTCTGTCTGTCTGTCTTTCTGACTGTCTGCCTGCGTAAAGCAAAATTGTTTTAAACAAGAGGACAGATCCAATAAGAATAACCATAGACTGCCATAATTTCCTTCGAAAACTGGATTAAGTGGCGATCGCATTACACCTGTTAGTTTCATCATCTTATTGTGCAAAAGGATTAAATCCATCGTAAGGCTATGAATGCAGAGATAAGAACGAAGAGGAAAAAAATTATCAAATAATTTGTGAATAATCAGGTG
>NW_026438387.1:12206-13731 GCF_001194135.2 Octopus bimaculoides
TACATATACATATATATACGACGGGTTTCTTTCAGTTTCCGTCTACCAAATCCACTCACAAGGCTTTGGTCGGCCCGAAGCTATAGTAGAAGACACTTGCCCAAGGTGCCACGCAGTGGGACTGAACACGGAACCATGTGGTTGGTAAGCAAGCTACTTACCACACAGCCACTCCTGCGCCTATAAATAGAAAAATCTTATTTCTAAATCTCTGAACGAGAGACACTCAGTCACAGTACTCTAGAGTAAAGATTATTTGCCAACGTAATGTGGCAGTCCTGATTAGGATGAATGCTACTGTTATTTAGCCCCAGGAAACATCATGTCCAACTGGCCATACGACGTACTACCTGCGTCCTGATATTTTCGAACAAGGAAGCTTAGTGTTTCCACTCAGCTCAGAGCAATACCTGTGTACCAATAGTTTCTGGGTTATTTCTCCTCATCAGAACAGAATAACGGCTCGGCTAGAGAAGGCGACACTAAATTCTTGTCCGAAATATATACTTTTCTAAGTGACACACAGTCACTGATCTGATGAATAGAAAAATTAATATTTCTAAATCGCTGAACGAGGGAACATTCAGTAACAGAACTTTAGAGTAATGATTATTTGCCAATATAATGTGGTAAACCTTTTGTTCCTTTCTGCCGAAGGGCATAGACTCGAAACGTAAAAGACTTTTCCATTCTTCTCGAGCGTCAAACTAATATAGTTGCTCGTTGTTCCTACACTTAGCTCTGTCTTTAGTTTTTCTATAAATTCGAACTATACATATAGGCGTGGTTCCGGGTCCAGCCCCTCAGTTTCTTCCTACCAATTCAATCCAATCCAATCACAAGGCTTTGGTGCACCCGAGGCTATACGTAAAAGACACTTGCCCAAGGTTCCACACAGTGTGACTGAACTCGGAGCCACGTAGTTGGGAAGCAAGCGTCTTACCAGACAGCCACTCCTGCACCTATTCTTTGTAAAGTCTTTCGGGAAGACGTTTTTTTTTTTTAGAGGTAGGAATAATATAGTTTATTGTTAATAATAACTGCACATTCATTTACTTAGAAAGGGCCTGAAAGATTTCTTTGCAACGGTCACACTGACATTATTAATTCAGGCGTAAAGGATTATTCTAAGAAGGAAGGTTGGAACGGATAAAAAACAAAACAAAAAAAAAACAGAACAAAATGGGGGAAATGTGTTGTGTTAGGATTTCCTCTTGCTGCAGTCAGAATGGCATTTAAGGAGGTATTTACAAATGTGGGAACATGAAGGGATCAATTATGTGTGTTTATTCAATGTTTTCGTTTAATGATTCAAGATTGATAACCTTTCCAGAGAGTAAAAAGACACAAATGTACAAAGGCTACAGAAAAGTAGTTCGTTGTAAGCCGAAGCCTCATCTGGAAGCCACATATAATTTTGGGGATTAGGTTGCTGTTTTCCAAAAGTCAATCGTTTTCGCTCTAATCTTGACAATTTCCTACATTTCTAATTATAACTGGTGGGATCCCTTCTTAAATTATTGGT
>NW_026438387.1:16258-16515 GCF_001194135.2 Octopus bimaculoides
TCTCATATTCAAACGGAAGTAAGCTTGCACAGCTACAGATACTAGGACACACACACACACACACAAAATCCTGATATGTACAAACGCAGGCAAACAAGGCATGCACAGGCTACTATACAACCCTACCAAAACATTAAGAACGCACCCCACACACACACACACATAAATGCATGCACACAGACACACACGCACACATGCATATGCTAAAACACTTACACACACACATACATACATACATACATACATACATACCTACA
>NW_026438387.1:16992-17863 GCF_001194135.2 Octopus bimaculoides
ATACAACCCTAAGAACGCACTGCAACACACACACACACACACACACACACGGAAACATACACGCACAAACAAACCAAATACACACACACACACGCACGCACACACACACACACACAAACACACACACACACACACACAGACACAAAGGTCACGTTAATATTTCGAGATACCATTACATGCCAATACTTTGTCGAGTTGACATTAAATCGAGGAACAATCGGGGGACATTAAGAGAGTTTTTTCAAAGACCTCATTTGGTAAGCATTAATTTGAAATCCCTCATACGAGGCCTCTATCAAAGGCCACGCTGAACTTTCAATGTTGCCCCAACAAACAAACTGTTACTTCGGTGTCACTTCTGAGTTGATATCCGTCTTTTTACACATATCTTTTCCAGTTTTTCTTTTTATTTTTAATTATCTGTTTCAGTCATTGGACCTTGGCCATTCTGGGGCACCACCTTCAAGGATTTTAGGCCAACGACTCGACCCCTGTATTTAGTCTATATTAATATTATTATCATTATTATTATCATTATTATTATTATTATTATTATTATTGTTCAGTAGTTTTATTTTTATAACGTGCTTTCACTTCACTACCGAGCGCAGCTCTGTGCGCCTTGGGTATGTGCTGTGGTTTGCTGTGGTGCTCTTATGTTTACTGTATTGAAAGTGTTTTGCGTAGAATGTGTGCAGTGCCCAATAGTGCAATTTTCTGTATGTTATATATATTTGTAAGTCCTGGTGTTTTTGTTATGTATTTGTCTGAATATTTTTTTATTATACCTAAGGCACCTACTATGATAGGAATTGTTTGTTTTCAGATTCCACATTCGAGTTACCTCTTATTATTATTATTATTATTATTA
>NW_026438387.1:18411-19496 GCF_001194135.2 Octopus bimaculoides
TGTGTGTGTGTGTGTGTGTGTGTGTGTGCGTGCGACGGGCTTCTTTCAGTTTCCCTCTACCAAATCCACTCACAAGGCTTTGGTCAGCCCGAGGCTATAGTAGAAGACACTTGCCGAAGGTGCCACGCAGTAGGACTGAACCCGGAACCATGTCGTTGGTAAGAAAGCTACTTACCACACAGTGACAAAATGAACATTGAAAACAACAACAACAAAAACGAGGGGAACCAAAACAAAAACAGCAACAATCAACAACAAAAACTGCGAGTTCATTTCTCACCTCCGTACCAACACTCCCTCGTGCACCAATTCCCTATGTAAAGGGAGATAATCATAGGGTTGTACTTCACTTAATCTCTTATACTACGTCACCACACCGCACCTCACCTAGTCCACTACGTTGCCAGAGGGTAGAAGTGGGGCAGAAAACGGTGATAGCGTATGGTGGCGGAGGCGGTGGAAAAAAAAGTCACAGACTCCACCTCACCCGTAGGCTTCCACCCGGCCACCCTTAATTGATTGTCGGTTCATTAAGTGAAGACTGTCAAAACGGGGGAAATTATAGTAGCACAGAATAACGAGTATTGTATTTATCAAATAACGTATGTATGTATGTATGTATGTAAGGGTGTATAGAAGGGTGTATATATAGATAGAAGGGTGTATATATATTTATAATGATATATATACATACGTTTATATATTCGTTTTGCAAGATTTTTGATGTGAATTCGTGTGTTGAAACAGATATTGATGTATTTCGGGATGGTCATGTTGCCAGTTTAGTGCGTGTGTTTTCATTGGCTAAACTAGCAACACAACCATCCCCAAATATAACAGATATATATATAACACACATATATGGCAAAACTTAGTGTAATGTCTGTTTGTCTCTCCAACTCATTAATATGATTGTGCCTTTATATTTTACGAGTATATTTTTCTTTTTCCCGTTTCCATCTTGCATCTGCTGAAATGCGTCTCTCAGCGCGTGTATATATGCACGTATACGTAATGGGGAATATATTGGACTGCGTGTGTGTGAGTGTTTGTATGCCTGTTCGTGTCCATATATATATATATAT
>NW_026438388.1:0-439 GCF_001194135.2 Octopus bimaculoides
GCTTGTGTGGCATGGTGCAGAGTCCTGTTGCCAGATTTAGGGTCTTCCAGTAGCCACCCTCTTGACCCAGGGAAGCATTACCTCCTCCAGGCACTTGATGTAGGCCTCCATGTTGAGTGTGAGGCCATGTGGGAAGATGAATGGGGGCATAACGTCGCCACCACTAGTGATCACTCCAAACACCATGATGTCTGGATGTTTGATTTTAATCACTTTCAGTACATGCCCTCAGACTGACACCCAAACACTCTGAAATGTTCATATTGGAGTTTCTGGTGTATATGCCAAGCAGTACAGCATATTGTTTCCAAATTTCTGACAGAGTGAATTGCATCATGGTGCTGTTTTACTCACAGACAGTGCCCAACTGACCCTACTATTCTGTGTAGCTGACAAAATCAAGAACAAGCAATGCACATGTGTGAAATGAAATTATAAG
>NW_026438389.1:0-209 GCF_001194135.2 Octopus bimaculoides
ATATGTATATATATATATGTATATATGTATATATACATATATATATATATTATACACCTACTCAGAAACTCAAGAGCACAGCTTTTGGAGAGTATCATAACATCGTCTCATTACTCATGTATAGCCATACGCAAATATACGTGTGAGAACGTGTGCGTGTATGAGTGTGAATGTGTGTGTGATTGAGTGAGTGTGTGTGTGTACATATA
>NW_026438390.1:0-231 GCF_001194135.2 Octopus bimaculoides
TAGATAGATATGTATATATGTAAATAAATACATACACACAATATGTAAGAAATAACATTTTAAATATGTAACCTTCATTTAATTAAAACAAAAAAAAAGCTGAAGAGATCCTACCCCATAGAGCTTAAAATGATAACAAATCCTTAAAATTGGATTTAACCCAAATGCTTTGAATTAGCCATTATTAAGAGGCCAGAATCGAAACATATGTAGGATTTTTGAATTTTCTAT
>NW_026438391.1:0-796 GCF_001194135.2 Octopus bimaculoides
TCGCTTGCCCCAATAAGTCTTCGCAAGCTGAGTTTCATGTCCAATGAGGGCGACGACGTTGGCATGGGTGCCAGTCGTCAAATTTAACTCGATTTTGGTTTCACTTGCCTCAACAGGTCTTCGCAAGTGGAAGTTTAGTGTCCAATTTACCTCGATTTCGATTTCACTTCCCTCAACAGGTTTTCGCAAGTGGAAGTTTAGTGTCCAATTTACCTCGATTTCGATTTCACTTGCCTCAACAGGTCTTCGCAAGTCTAGTTTAGTGTCCAATGAAGGAAGGAAGGAAGGTGCGCATAAGTGGACTGGCTTGGCCTTAGATTTAGGTCATACTTGGCTTGCCGGGTCTTCTCATGCACAGCATATTTCCAAATGGCAGAGTTTCTACAGCTGGATGCCCTTCCTAACGCCAACCACTCAGAGAGTCTAGTGGGTGCTTTTACATGCCACCGGCACGAAGGCCAGTCAAGCGGTACTGGCAACGGCCATGCTCAAAATGGTGTATTTTATGTGCCACCCGCACAAGAGCCAATCCAGGGGCACTGGCAACGATCTCACTCGAAGGTCTTTACACATGCTGCGGGCACAAGTGCCAGAAAGGCAACGCTGGGCACAGGTGCCATCACGATTTCGATTTCGCTTGCCCAAATAAGTCTTCGCAAGCTGAGTTTTGTGTCCGATGAAGGAGACGGCATTGGCATGAGTGCCAGTCATCAAATTTAACTCGATTTCACTTGCTGTATGTATGTATATATATGTGTATATATATATATCATCATCATCATCATCATCATCATCA
>NW_026438392.1:0-443 GCF_001194135.2 Octopus bimaculoides
ATATACATATATATATATCTACATATATATATATATCTACATATATATATCTATATATATATATAAATACATATATCTATATATATACATATATATATATATATATCTATATATATATAAATATATATATCTACATATATATATATCTATATATATATATAAAAAATATATATACATATATATATCTACATATATATATCTACATATATATATCTATATATATACATATATACATATATATATATATATATATATATATATATATATATATATATATATATATATATATATATATATATACATATATATATATATATCCATGTATACATATATATATATCTATGCATATATATATATATCTATGCATATATATATATATCTATGTATACATATATATATATCTATGTATACATATATATATATATACATATCTATATATATAT
>NW_026438393.1:0-553 GCF_001194135.2 Octopus bimaculoides
CGAAAATGAAGAAAAAGAAAAGAAAAGAAAAATCAAGGAAACACGGCGAATAACGAATATGAAAAGAGAAAGGAAACTGCACCAGCAATAATGCTACCACTGCCGTCAACTGTAGCATCAAAAATATTAGTAACAACTGTATCAATAATATCAACAATAGCATCACGAACAACAACGATGACATCAACAATATCAGCTCCTTCCTCCTCCTCCTCCTCCTCCTCGTCGTCGTCGTCGTCGTCGTCGTCATCGTCGTCGTCGTCGTCGTCATCATCATCATCATCATCATCATCATCATCACCATCATCATCACCATCATCATCATCACCACCGCCCACCCCGTCATCGTCTTAGTCATCATCATAATCCTTGTCATCATCATTATCATCATCTTCATCGTCATCGTCATCATCGTCGTCATCGTCATCATCATCACCATCATCATCATTATCATCATCAACATGAACAACAAAGTACAACAGAAACAATAAGGACAGCAACACGTCGACATTACGTATAGCATCCGCATCACCACCACCGTCACCACCACCAC
>NW_026438394.1:0-279 GCF_001194135.2 Octopus bimaculoides
CTTTGTCGAGTTCAAAATAAGAAGTGATAAAAATTCAAAATTATAGAAATGAGCGAGAGAAACCAGCGTCCACAAGTTGATGGAATGACATCATCAGTCTTCAAGTTTCAATTTATTAACCGGCGAAATGAAAAAGACAGAAAAAAGAGGAAAGAAAAAAGTTAAAAAGGATATTTAATCAAACAGCTTTGTATAAATTTCATGATATTTTCCTGTCATTTTAATCATGCCTCCAGGGCGTGATGTTAATAACCCGCAAACATATTTCTCCTCATGCAT
>NW_026438395.1:0-224 GCF_001194135.2 Octopus bimaculoides
ATATATATATATATATATATATATATACACACAAATGTATATGTATATATATATATCTATATATATATACACAAACGTATATATATATATATACATATATACACAAACGTATGTATATATATATACATATATACACAAACGTATATATATATATATACACATATATACACATATATACACAAACGTATATATATATATATACATAAACGTATATATATATATAT
>NW_026438396.1:0-344 GCF_001194135.2 Octopus bimaculoides
AGGTAATGGTGTCAGTAAGACCCAAAGGTGTCAGGTAATGCTGAGTAAGTACTGTAGATAGACCATAGTTAGCTCCAAGTTCGGTGATTATGCGAATAAGGAATCCAGCATTGGTCATATATCAGAATGTGTATATAAAAAATTTCATTTTTCAGATTGAGGCTGTGAAGATTTTACAACATTTATTAATAGAACATTTATATATATATATATCTATGTATATATGTATTATGCAAGGATCAAACAGTTTGATTCAAAAACCTTGAGACTTCGAGTTTCAAGCTTGATACTAGGCTACATCTCATTTTAATTCTAATTCTAATGACTGAAGACTAGCATAAAAC
>NW_026438397.1:0-923 GCF_001194135.2 Octopus bimaculoides
AAAAGTAACGATAGATATATACAATTAGATGAACTGAGGTTAGCAATCAAATAGTGATATTTGTTTATTGCGTAATCTGAAAGTTTTGGATTGAGTTGTATTAGGAATATAGCCACATGATTGACGTACATACATACATACATGATGGTTACTCCATGCAATTCGAGAACAAGAGCTCCCCACTAGGTACTCGTAGCGTAAAAAGCAGAAAATATTGACAGAAACAAATATAGGGTGTGAAAAAACCAAAACTGAAGACATAAACCACATTATTGCCAACTGCGAGAGAATGTCTTTCAAATATTATCGTTCTATGAGGCATGATGCGGTGGCCAGAACAGTCTGGAACAAAATGACGACAAAGACAACACCTACAGACGAAGTTATTGAGGCCGAAGAGTCGAAAGAATATTGGTGGAACTTTAAAATTAAAACAGCTTCCAAATTAAAAGTCAACAGGCCAGATATTGTTGTTTGGGACGACAAGGGAAAAATATGGTCTTTTGAGGAAATCAGCTGCCTTCTGGACACCAATATGATTAGAAAAATACAAGAGAAAGGGGATATCTATGGACCATTTATAAGGAGTCTGCAAATCCAGTTCCAAAGATACACATTCAGATTTATACCTATTGTTACTGGAGCAACAGGAAACGTGCCGGCCTGCCTGGAGCAAAGTATGGCTGCGCTTGGGATATTGGGGAGAGAATGCAAATCCTTAACTCGTATACTTCAAATAATCAAGATATGATTTATGAAGTTTGGTGCATGGTATGACGTGTTTACATCGGTTATTATTGCAGATTAAAAGCAAAACGTTTATTTTGCCGACCGCGCTTGAAGAAAGAAAAGTATAATGTCTCGACCTCGGCCCGGTTTGAACTTCAAGGACGTAACTAAATACCGTAAGGTATTTAGTTTTA
>NW_026438399.1:0-307 GCF_001194135.2 Octopus bimaculoides
TGTGTGTACGTATATTTGTATGTGCGCGTGTGTGTGTGTTTGTGTGTGTACGTGCGTGTATTTGTTTGTGTGTGTGTGTATGCGTGTATTTGTTTGTGTGTGCGCGTGTGTGTGAAAGTAGTGATTAGAAGTTGTACCTGTATTGGTGGGTTAGTTTGGGGTGTCTTGATGTGTTGATCATTTCCCTATTGGCCTCCGACGTTGATGACTGCGTTTGTAAGTGGGAGGGGGTGGAGCGTAATCGCGAAATAGTGGTAAACCGAAAAGGATGTTGATGGAGGCGGCGGCGGCGGCGCTCATATTGGGG
>NW_026438400.1:0-391 GCF_001194135.2 Octopus bimaculoides
TCAAAATGTTTGATCAAACCCAAGATTATGGTAGAAGATGCTTGCCTAAGATGCCAAGTACTGGAATTGAACTCACAAACTGGGAATTTTGAAGTGTACTTGTTAACCATTTAGCTATACTGTATCTTTAGACTAGACCTACAAATATACACATGCATCCAAACACAAACATTCATATACATACACAAACATATACTGGCATTCACACAACTAACCAATACACACATATATGCACAAGCAGAAACCATTTTCATTAACATACTAACCGACATTCAAGCATCCAAACATATACAGTCAATCAATTATTTTCATTTCCATTTCCATATACACCTACACATACATGTATTCACAATAATCTACATTCATTTACATATATAAGCACATACACACA
>NW_026438401.1:0-307 GCF_001194135.2 Octopus bimaculoides
AACAAAAGTCAAACATAAAATAATAATAATAATAATAATAATGATAAAAATTAAGGCCAATAGACCAGATATAGTTGCCAAAGATCACGAAGGAAAAAAATGCTTTCTAATTGATGTATCAATACCAGCAGATGACAACGTTTCCCTAAAAGAAATGGAAAAACTTTCAAAATACAAAGACCTGGAAATAGAGGTAACTCGAATGTGGAATCTAAAATCAGAAACAATTCCTATCATAGTAGATGCATTAGGTATAGTAAAAAAATATTCAGACAAATACATAACAAAACCACCAGGACTTACAAAT
>NW_026438402.1:0-1303 GCF_001194135.2 Octopus bimaculoides
GAATAGCTGGGTGAGGTTTGTGTGTCTGTGTTTGTCCCCACCTCCCAACAATCGATGCTAGTGTGTTTACGTTCCCGTAACTAAGAGGTTTCGGCAAAAGAGACCGATAGAATAAGTACCAGGCTTACAAAGAATAAGTCCTGGGGTCGATTTGACCGACTAAAAAAGGCGGTGCTTCAGCAAGGCCGCAGTCAAGTGAATGAAACAAGTAAAAGAGTAATTTTAACGGGTTCTTACCGCCATCTTCGCCGCCATTATTATTACAAACCAACAACAAACACGAGCGCCACCTATCTGTAACGTCTCTATTTTCACCATGACGAGTTACTTCCCTTTGTTTCTCGGCAATCAGAAATTTTAATCTCGGTGGACAAATGCATTTTAGCTTCTAAGATCCCTTTGGGATCGATTATTAATTAAAAGACGAACATTGAGGGGTTAATATAATTAACCACCCCCCGCTCGTGCGTATAATTGAAAGGATTACGGACTTTATTATTATTTTTGAAGGCAGAATCGTTAGCACGCCGGGCGAAATGCTTAACGGTGTTCAGTCTGACTTTACGTTCTGAGTTATAAGGGGCGATGAATTAAAACGCTACGGGGTCAACATAATCGACTAGTCCCCTCCCTCAAAATATATGTATATATATATATATATATATATGTTTGTGTGTCTGTGTTTGACAACCGATGCTGGTGTGTTTACGTTCCCGTAACTTAGTGGTTTCGGCAAAAGAGACCGGTAAAATAAGTATTAGGCTTCTAAAGAATATATACTTCACCTGAATATATAACTTCACCTGTTACTACCACCACAACCAGTTACTATGGCAATGATCCAAGTTGTTAATGGTTACAACAGCTTCTGCTAGGCTTCACACTACTCCCACCACAACTACTAACCTCTCCCTCGCTAGATATAGTGACCAAACAACCCTCAAAATCAACAATTCCGTTCTAATTGCTTTGAATAAAGAATGAAAAAATATATATATACTAAAATGCTACATATTCCCCTCTAAGACGAGATGGCCATGGTTGGAACACTGCCCCAGAGTTAAAACTACAACTGACTTCTATTACAGAGAAGCAAGAGATTTCAATTAAAAGTTACATCCATAACGAGAAGAGAAGTAATTAGTATGAAGGTTCATTTGATGAGAACAAATAAGAGCAAAACATATCTAGAGTTGTCTACCCCGTTCGATACTTCAATAGCAAAAAATTATTATTTTTTGTGGTGGTGGTCATTGCTGTCAGCTTGACAATGTGCATGTGAAATGATGCATCACTACACATG
>NW_026438403.1:0-522 GCF_001194135.2 Octopus bimaculoides
TAGTCTTTGTCCTATTTTCGGGGCATCTGAAAGAATTTTTATGCGAATAAAGCCTGGTTTTGAATAAATTTTCCGAAGTCCCTGTGTAAATTCTATAATCGTGTGAGCCTTCTATCTGGACGTTGGCTCTATACACGATACCTTTTTCTAGACATCTCCCTTCCAACGGTCAGGAGGTTCCATCTTTGAAATTGCAGCTTATTGGAAAAAAATCCGCATTATGATTTTTGGCAATTATCTTGTTGTGCTGGTTAATTAAAGAGGCGAAGCTTTTGCAGCAAGAATAGCTGATCTTAAGCGTTCTTCTAATGAATATTCTATAAATGTTAAGGTCAAGTTGAAAGTGTCTAGAGACTAATTTTAAAAATTCCTTACCTATCTTAGTTCTTACGGCCATATTGAACGCTGGGTTGAACCACAAAACTTTCCTAGTCCTAGTTCTACGTGTAATGTTGTTGTTAGCATTAAACTAGGTATACTGGATCCTCTCAGAGAATCCACTATTCCTTAAAGCACTATTAT
>NW_026438404.1:0-214 GCF_001194135.2 Octopus bimaculoides
CCACGTATTGTGCCATACGGGTGACAAAGCCACAGATATTTGCAGCGAAACCTTGGGAGTGTGGAGTCTCCTGTCTAGCACCGGTGAAAAATAAAAAAACAAAGGGTAAATTTTTAGATTAACACCCACATGATTTTCACGAAGGAAAAAAAAAACTTAGATGCTTTGCATGGAATCAAGTACCTTGACCTCCTAATATGCTGCAAATCCCTTA